>NC_057806.1:52284588-52438880 GCF_018294505.1 Triticum aestivum | reverse complement strand
ATGACCCTCGGGTTGGCCGACCCAAGGGAAAGGTAATAGGTTGTTAGGCAAATGTAAAACCAAGGTTGGGCCTTGCTGGAGGAGTTTTATCCAAGGCAAACTGTCAAGGGGTTCCCATAACACCCAATCGTGCAAGGAACACAAAAATCAAGGAACATAACACTGGTATGATGGAAACTAAGGCGGCAAGAGTGGAACAAAACACCAGGCATAAGGCCGAGCCTTCAACCCTTTACCAAGTATATAGATGCATTAATTAAAATAAGAGGTATTGTGATATCCCAACATATCCACGTTCCAACATGGAACAAACTTCAACTTCACCTGCAACTAACAACGCTATAAGAGGGGCTGAGCAAAAGCGATAACATAGCCAAACAACGGTTTGCTAGGAAGGTGGGTTAGAGGCTTGACATAGCAAAATGGAAGGCATGATATACCAAGTGGTAGGTAGTGCGACATAGCGGCAGAGCGAACAACTAGCAAGCAAAGGTAGAAGTGATATCGAGGGTATGGTCATCTTGCCTGAAATCCCACTAGGAAGAAGAACGAGTCCATGAAGAAGACAAATGGTCGTAGTCGAATGGATCCTCACAATCGCAACGTTATCGGAACTATCATGGAGAAGTACAACCAGAAAGAAACAAACAACATAGTAAACAACCATCACATAAGCATGGCATGATGCGCAAACAAGTATGATGCATGTCCGGTTTAAAGAGGCATGGCATGGCAACAAATTAAGTAGAGCTCAATATGCAACGGAGTTGCATATTGAAGAAAACACCACATTCATTTATTTAGTTATCTCCCGTTTATGTACCCAACAATATTAAATGTTGTCAAGCATGGCAAGGGGTGAAGCATAATAAAACTACCTATCTAGGCAAGTTTAAATGAGGCCGGAACAACAAACAACAATTCCAGAAAATCCCCATATGCATATTATGAATTTGGTACTGTTCTGCCCTAACCATATTTTAGAGTTGTTAAATAGGAATAAAGTGCACCATTTTAATCTATACATTTTTCCACCCCATTTACATATAAAATTTATTACAAACCGAGTTACGGTTAAATAGTTATGAAATAAAGCATTTTAACATGGCATTTTAGCAAATTAAACAAACAACAAGTTTAAACATTTTAAACATGCATGAAAGTTGGAAATTATTAATCTACACAAAATTCTAAGCACTTTACATATATAATTCATTTACATATGATGCATGGTTTGTGAGTTATTATATGCATGAAGACGAGGGTGTTTTCTGTAAAACCCAGCTCACTAAAAAATAACTAAATCACAGAATTGGAAAAAAATGAGACGGGCCAAATCTGCAGGGCTGGCCCAATAGTGGAAGGGGAAAAAATGAGGCACTAGGGATGGCCTCACCCGTGATCTAAGGATGGCACCGGAGAGAAATGGAAGAGGAAAAGGTAAAACAAAGTTGCTTCTTTGAAAAACGAGTGAAACCACGAACCTTGAGAGGTTAAACAATTGAAAGAAGAATACAATGGAGATGCATGAGACCAATACCAAGGACTGCAAGACGGAGGTCATCGTGGAGTCTAGAGCAGCGTCACCACCAGAACTTTGTGGAGGCGAAGACTACTTTTGTCAGGATAGCTTGTACTAGTTGTTCCCCTTCAAATTAGCCTGCCATTGTTGGCTCCCTTCCCGCTCAATATTTGGGAAGAGGACCAGGGCCTCTATAAATAGGACTCGCCACCACAGTGGAGAGAGGGGGAGACACACAAGCTCACCGAGCCAAGAATGCCTCAACCTCAGCAGGCCGTTCTTCCCTTGTATTGTTCAGCATCAGCCCAAGAGGCAATCCACCACCACCACACTTGAGTAGGGTGTTACACCACAACGGTGGCCCGAACCAGTATAAACCATGTGTCCATCTGTGTTGTGAGTTCGTCGAGTTCGTCCGCGAGATCCTAGCAAGCTAGAGCATAGATCGGTTGGAGGGATATACTTCACGCGCACCCCAGTGTTCGAACCTTAAGGGTTTGCCGGGACCCCAACCCCGACATTTGGCGCGCCAGGTAGGGGTGCGCCATAGCTTCCCCTCCATCCCTCATTGCTCCGTCTCCCCGTCGTCTCCATCGCGGACGCTCACCGTGCTCGAGCTGAGCATCGGGCCGCCCTCGTTGCCCGCATCGCTCAGACGGCACCCGTCGGTGGGCCGCCTCGTCGATCTCCGTCCCCCGCCGCCAACGCAGCCATCAGCCCAGTGGGAAACGAGCAGCAGACATCCTCGCAACATCCTTCACTCGCTCCTGCTGGCTCTTTGTCTCACGTGGACCACGCTCTTCTGGAGGCGCGGGCCGCGCCCCTCGCGGCAAATGAGCTCCTGCGTTACCGCCCTGTCGACGACGTCTATGAAGAGTGGCTCAACCGCGTCACCGAGCTCGTCCATGCCATGGGGGGCTCTCTGGCGCCGTCTCACTCTCTGCCTCCCCCTCAGCAGGCTGCGGGCAACGGGGCCCGTGGCGCGCCTCCACCACCTCGACCCCAAGACGGTGCCTTGTCGCTAAGGCGCGCGCCTCCGCGATGCGATCTGCCGCTCCCGGCGCCCGCGCGTGAAGAAAGGAGCTGCCAAGATGTCCCGCGACCGCGAGACACCGCACCAGCGCTCCCCGCGCCACCTCGTCAAGACCACACACTACCTGCAGTGGCGCAGCATGGACCTCGCCAAGACCAAGCTCCGCCCCCGAGACGGGCCCCGGCAACCATGGCGGGCTGCCGCGCCTTCACCCCTAAGCTGCGTAGCGTTGCCTGGCCAGGCAAGTTCAAGCCAGATCTGCCTCCACGGTACAACGGCACCTTCGACCCTGCGGACTTCCTGCAGCTCTATGAGTTGAGCATCGAAGCGGTCAATGGCGACGAGAAGGTCATGGCGAACTGGTTTCCCATGGCTCTCAAGGATGGGGCCCGCTCCTGGCTCCTGAGCCTGCAGCACGACTCGATATGCTCCTGGGACGAGATGCGTGACCGCTTCGTCGCCAACTTCCAGGGCACTCGTGACCGCCCACCGGTCACGGGAGACCTACGCCGCATCAAGCAACAACCAGGAGAGACCCTCCAGAAGTACATCTAGCACTTCAACAACACCCGCCTGAAGATTCCCAAGGTCTCGGACGAGGCCATCATCTCCGTGTTTTCCGACAGTGTCCGCGACATCAAGATGAAGGAAGAGCTGGCCATCCATGAGGAGCTCTGCACATCTCAGGAGCTGTTCAACGTGGCGACCAGGTGCGCAAGAGCTGAGGAGGGGCGCCTCTCTCTCCTGGAGCTGCCAACTACAGGAGTGGAGGAAAAGAAGGCCAAGGCCAAGCACGTGAAGCACAAAGAGGCAGTCGTGCTCGCAGCGGAGCCCGACACCAAGCGAGGCAGAGATCAGCCCGAGTCATCAAAGAATGGCCGGCCCTTCTACACCTTCCACAACCGGAACACCCACAACACCAATGACTGTCAAGAGCTCAGAGCTATTCGAGAAGGATGCTTCGGCCAACGCCCCGAGCGGAGCGACCAGGGCTACGACCGTGGAGGAGGATGCGAAGGCGGACGCTGGGACGACCGTGACCCGCGCCAGGAGTGGCGCGACCGACCTCGCGAGGACCGATGGCAGGATCAACCTCGCGCGTGCGCCTGGAGGGACCCGCCTCGCGAGGATCGTCCCCAGGGCAACGCCGGTCTTCCCCCGTTGCCACCGCCAAGGAGGAACGACGACCATCACCAGGACGATGGGGCTGGGGGCTTCCAGGAGCTGCGCGCGGTCGCTTGCATCCTGGGCGGCACTCAGGTCCCAGCCTCTCAGCGCATCTTCAAACAGTTCGCTCGTGAAGTAAACGCGGCGCTCCCCAAGCTCGAGGCCACGCGCCCGCTCCGGTGGTCCCAATGCGCCATCGCCTTCAGCTCGGCCGACTAGCTCAAGTGTGCAGCCGCCGCTGGCACACTCCCTATGCTATGCTCCCCAGTGATCAACAATGTGCAATTCACCAAGACTCTCATCGACGACGGCGCAAGGCTCAATGTCCTCTCCGCCGACACATTCGACAACCTCCAAGTGCCCTATGAGCAGCTCCAGCCAACCAAGCCTTTCTCAGGAGTGACTGATGATTCCACCACACCAATAGGGCAGGTCCGCCTGCCTGTCACCTTCGGGGAGCGCAAGAATTACCGCACCGAGCTCATCGACTTCGACATCGCACACATCTGCATGTCGTACAACGCCATCCTCGGGTACCCAGCCCTGGCCAAGTTCATGGCAGTCACTCACCATGGCTACAACGTCCTCAAGATGCCAGGAAGCGGGGGGATCATCACGGTCCCATGTGAAGAAAGGGATGCGGTGTGCTCCCTTGAGCGCGCCTTCCAAGCCGCGGCAATCGACAACCCTGACTACGGAAGTGAGGGCCCTCCGGGGACCATCCCCAAGAAGAAGCTACCGTGCCGTGCAGGACTCCAAGAAGATGGCGTTGCATCGGGAGCCTCATCAGGATCGGTGCCCGCTC
Organism: Triticum aestivum; assembly: GCF_018294505.1. Lineage (NCBI taxonomy): Eukaryota > Viridiplantae > Streptophyta > Magnoliopsida > Poales > Poaceae > Triticum > Triticum aestivum. Next base: position 52,434,353 of record NC_057806.1, on the reverse strand, counting down.
CAGGGGTGCCTCCCTCCACCACATAGGAAAGCGCACCCGACACCCTCCTCGGGCAAGGCTCAGGGGCTCTCTTCTGGAGGGCCTCAGACCTTTCCACTCTCACGAGGGAGGCACTTGGGCACCACTTGGAAGCATGCTCCACGGCACGTGTTCCGTAGGAGAGCATGAGGCGAGGAATGCCCACCACCCAGGAGTTCATCACCAAGACCACCCAAGAGCTACAAGACGCAAGAGCCATGCGTGGCGACAGCCACTCACAGAGTGTGGCTCACCACCCAGGAGAGGGTGCTGAGCTGCGCGCCTGCATCGACATCCCAGGGCTCAACAGGGCAGCATCTCAGGAACGCTTCTGGCCATCACGCGCGGGCCGCTGTGAGGGCCCACCGCATAGCTATGTTCGCATGCCCTTCGGCTTGCCAAGCGTGGTGTCAGCCTATCAGCGCAACCTGCGGCATGTCCAGGCGGCTCAGGAGGCCAGGTTCCACGCCGTTCGGGAGGAGATGGCGACAGCCTTCAGGGAACCTCCTGAGCTCCCAGAGCCTCCTGAGGCTCAGGGTCCCGGTGGCTCATGAGGAGTCATTCCTTCGACGCGTGGCTTTAGCTGCAGCAGCTCTACTTCATCTGCAGACCTAGGTGACATCTTCCAAGTTCATCTAAGCTGGGAGTGCCCCTCGGGCTGCACTATTCCCAGGCCTCGTGGGTCCGTCCCAGCGGCATGTATCCCTTTTACTTATGTCTTTAGCTTACCTTGCTGGGGGCGCCCCTCGGGCTGCATCATCCCCACGCCGCTCAGGCCAGACCCAGTGGCATGTATCTTCCTGCATTTATCCTAGTCGATCTGCTCTTCATGCTTAACCTGCCAACTGCTATCACCTGCCGAACTGCTATCACCTGCTCGATCATGACCCCCCCTCGGGGCCCCTACACAGGCACGGCACTGGTGTATGGGTCCGTCCCTGCCACGACTGACAAATCTGAGTGGTCGAGCTCTGGCTCGCGGCACGCATCATGCACGTCACCTCATTAGTCCCTCAGTGCCTTCACTTCATCCGGACCAACCAGCAGCAGGCAGGCGGCAGTAACGACCAACCATATTTTTCCTTGTGCCTGTTCACAGGAACCCCGCAGGAAGGATAGCAGGCGGCACCGCGAGTCTCCTTTCCTCTTGTGCGACTCGCTTGCACGTTAAAAGGGGGGCTCCTGAGCATCGCGACTCAGGAGCTCTTACTGGCTCTCCAGCCCTCACCCCTGGCCTTGACCATGACATCGCGACCTGGCATACCAGCGGTGGCTGAGCTTGCTCGAGGGCCGGGACCTGAGGACGTAGAGCATTAAGGGGAGTTGGGGAGAAGGAAAACTCGCACGGGCCGGCCTAGCTATGTCGCGTAAGTTGGCGCGCAGCCCTAGCGCAACGTCGGGAATCACCGCGAAGTCATCAAGATAAGTTTTGCCCTTAGATCAGCAAAACATTTGGGCCCCATAGTCGCTCACCCCATGCCGCAACCCCATTGCGGCCAAGTCATCTCCCTTTCTTTCCTTACAATGTCCGCTTGGGCGCTAAGGGGGACCTCCTGAGCATCGCGCCTCAGGGGCTCTTACTGGACCTCGGGCCATGCACCTCCTGGCCTTGACCACGGCATTGCGACCTGGCATACCAGCGACGACTGTAGCCGCCTTGGGACCGGGACCCATCAGCGTAGAGCAACAAGCTATCACGAAGAAATAAAGGGGAGGCCGAGCCTTAACGGGACGTGCGTTCATCAAATTTTCACAACAAGGAAAATAGGTACAAAGGCATTGCGGATCGTTACATGCCCCCACGGGGTGATTCATGATTCTTCGCAGGAAACAAAAGCTGATGCTAAGGGGGGATCCTATCTACATCCTCCCGTGGCAGACGCCATCATCAACAGTGGGCCACGGGAGGCCGGCGCCAACCCCATCCAGATCAGCGGCGGCGGCGGCGGCCGGAAGCCGCAGCCTTGCCCCGGGCACGGCGAGGGCTCGGGGGGACTTAGCTGTCCTCACTCATCTCCGGAGTCTCCTGGAGCTCAGGAGAACTGCTGGATTCCCAAGGGCTGCTGCTGCTGGGGTAGTCGCGGGCAGAACATGCGTTAGCCTCGCGCTCCTCTCCAGAGCAGCACTCCAGGCGGCGGCCCTCGGCATTAAAGACCTTGAAGAGAAGCGTGGAGGCACCGTCGTACTCGAAGTGAATCGCGAGGGCACCCCTCGTGCGAAAGATCCGCGCAATCTCACCCCAGCCGCGAGTCATGAAGATTTTGCCAATGGGAACCCCTTCAATCTTCGCTCTGATCGCCGGAGCGCCACAATCAGCATGCTGCAGCCATAGCTCGAGAGGACCCCTCAGCGGCATCACGTCGGAGAAGAACCGTGTGAAGCGGATCCAGGAGTTCGGAGGCGTCGGCGTCCACAGCACCAACTCGCGCGAGGAGTCCACCACGTGGACGGCCGCGTCACCGAGGCGCGGCGGCCCCGGGTGCGATGAGGGTGACGCTGCTCGCCACTTCGTCCTCCTAAGCCTACGGCTGGGTCGTACAAAGGTAGAGGGTACACCGGTGGAGGACGCTAGCACAAAGGCCTCGCCACCACCTGCAACGCTGCCTCGTCACAGCAGTGGATCGACCTCTTCTTTGGCGGGAGTGGCTCCGGGGCATCCCGGGGGGCTTTCCCCTTCTCCTCGGCGGAGAATCTTCTGATGGGCGCCGTTGGAGAAAGAAGTGGAGCAAGAAGGAGGAAGCAAGCAAGGAAGCAATGGGCAACGGGTGCTTCGCACCCTCCCCATTTATAGCAAGAGAAGGCCAACCGGCGTCTCCCACGATAACAGGTAATGATGGTTTCCCTTGCATGTCGCAGGGACTTGTCAAGTCATGGAGTCACCGAAGCAGCCTGGGGAAGCGGAGACGCCCACTTCCAATCAACCGCCATGTGTCAACCGAGGCCGCAGGCTTTGGGGCCCCGTGGCGCTTCGAGCTTGACCCTTGGCTTTGCCGCGAAGCCAAGCCCGCGCGCACCCTTGGGCTCGGGGGCTACTGTCGGCGTTCTGGGAACGAGGGTCCCTAGACTTGCCTGCCTGCAACCCACGATGTGGCTGAGCTAGCAGGCCGTACAACCCATCTTCACCAACAAAGCACTCAAGACCCTTGCGAGGGGCCAAGCCTTGCGAGGGGGACGACGCAAGACCTCCTCCGGAGTGGCCTAGCTGGGCAGGCTCACGAGGAGCGGAGATATCAAGGCGGGGCGAACCTCACGAGGCTTTCGTGACGTGAGCCGTGACGATCGACACCAGGCAGGCGCCAGCGCGCACAGCGTCCTTGTTTCCTCTTTGGTGCAAAGGGGGCAAGCACAGCCGCGGAGTACCGAGGCATCAGGCAAAGGTTGCCATTTCGGTGCAACAAGACCAAGAACAAGGACTGCAAGATGAAGGTCATCGTGGAGCCCGGAGCAGTGTCACCACGAGAACTTTGTGCAGGCGAAGACTACTTTTGTCAGGATAGCTTGTACTAGTTGTCCTCCTTCAAATTAGCTCGCCATTGTTGGCTCCCTTCCCGCTCGATATTTGGGAAGAGGACCAGGGCCTCTATAAATAGGACTCGCCAACACAGTGGAGAGAGGGGGAGACACACAAGCTCACCGAGCCCAAGAACGCCTCAACCTCAAGAGGCCGTTCTTCCCTTGTATTGTTCATCATCAGCCCAGGAGGCAATCCACCACCACCACACTGGAGTAGGGTGTTACACCGCAATGGTGGCCTGAACTAGTATAAACCCTGTGTCCATCTGTGTTGTGAGTTCGTCGAGTTCGTCCGCGAGATCCTAGCAAGCTAGAGCGTAGATCGGTTGGAGGGATAGACTTCACGCGCACCCCAGTGTTCAAACCATAAGGGTTTGCCGGGACCCCAACCCCGACAACAACTCCTTGAAGGACCATATAATTGGATCAAGATTGTTTAGATTCCATCCCGAACACCCCCCGTACTACCTACGTGGGGGCAGAAGCCGACGACTGGTTAACCCTCATTTCATACAAAATGGCTGCACAGGAAGTAAAAATTTAAAAACATAACAAGCATTGTATTGCATAAACACTTCGTCTTATCATACAAGGCAGAGGGAGCTCGATTACATTCATTCAAAGATAGTGTCCTGTGCACACTGCGTGGCTACAATACGAGACCCCTCTAGGACATCCAAAAAATAGCGCTCGGGTGTACGGTGCTCCTTGCCCTTCGGCTGCCCCTTGGTCAGCTCGACGACGTCCATCTTCGCCCACCACATCTTGTAGCAGGCAAAGCCCTTCCGGGCACCTTTAATACAGACCGACCGCTTTATGACCTCAATCCGCGGGCAGGCACTAACAAGCCGCTTCACAAGCCCGAAGTAGCTGCTGGGCACCGGCGCGAGAGGCCATAGTTGGACTATCAGGTCCCTCATGGCCAGCTTGGCCGCCTTGTGCAGCTCGGCCAGCTGCTTTAGCTGGTCGCTGAAGGATACCGGATGTTCTGGTCCAAGATATTGAGACCATAACAACTTCTCCGTCGAACTCCCTTCCTCGGCTCGATAGAATTCAGCAGCATCGGATATGCTCCGCGGCAAATCCGTAAACGCCCCTACAGAGCACCAAATTCGGCCGCCTAGATTTCCTGAAAGGCGCTCTGGGCCTCGGCTCAAGCCTCTTGTGCACTCTGGCGGGCCTTCGCAAGTTCAGACGCCTGCATCTTAGAATCATGCTCCAAGGACTCATACTTCTTGCCGGCATGCTGACGCTCTTGCTGAACCTCACTGGCCTGGGCCTCGTGCCTTTTGCGTGCAACGCGTTCCTTGGCCGCTTTGTCCTCGGCCTCGGTTAATGCCTTCTTGAGGGCCGCCACCACGGCCGTGGCCCCTAATATAGTCCATGGCACTTTAGTCATCACGAAGTATTCATCCTTCTTAGCATATACACACAGAGTACTGCATACCTTGGCTGTCCTCCAGCCGCTTCTTCACAAGGCTGAGCTCTTCTTTGGCCCGCTCCAGGCTCTGCTTCAGTTCGGAGACCTCTGTAGTACGAGCGGCAGCAGCCAGCAGTGACGCCTGCTTATTCACATAGACATCATATGTTAGACTCGTGCGAAAATTGTTTTGATCCTCTGTTTCGATTTTCTTTCTGAACACCAAACAGAGCATCAGGGGCTACTGTCTATGCTGTGATATTCTTTCTACAATTATTATTACCTCCAAACCTCTTAAAAGGCAAGTGCAGGTTTTGGTTAGTCTGCTTTTGGCAGACTGAACCTTTTTGATCACTGTACCCATAAGGACGCTGTCAGGACCCCGATTCCAAGTCACATCGATCTAGCCGGTAACACCTCATATCACTTTGCGGCCTCACGCACGGTATCCCCACGGGTGTCGCCTTACCATGGCCCGGGACCGTTTGCGCCTTTTGGCTCACGTATATGATAGTGTCGCTAGCATCCATATGACAGAGAACCTGGGCCGACATGGCTAGTCGTGAACCCAAAGCGGCACTAACCTATGGGGACAAGCATACATGAATCACATTGAGCATGTCGGTCAACAGCGTGTGAATCCAGGCTGTAGCACTGGGCTAACAGGACTCCGGGGAACCCAGGCTATAGCAGGCTAGGCAGGACTCCGGATGTCACCGCGTGACATTTCCCTTAAGGGACATACATAGGAACGAAGTGAAACACATGCCGGCCAGTCAAGTGTCCTGAGCAGTAGTGCTGGGCTAGCAGGACTCCGATGAATCGGACTGTAGCGTACTACTATGGCTCCAGGAGGCACTAGACTACATTTCCCCATAAGAGAGGATGCCAAGGATAAACAACTAGATTGTCGGATCCCACACATACCAAGCATTTCAATCATACACACAATCTGCTCGACATGTGTAAATACAACATGGCATCACAACAAAACTCTACAACTCAAGTACTTTATTTAAAGGCTCCGGGGAGCCATACATAACATGTTCATACAGGTAGGGGTCACATGACCCGACACTCAAGTCATACAAGCATACAAGCACATGCGGAAGCAAATAAGTCTGAGTACATACACTAGAAAGAAAGAAGGCTTGTCGAAGCCTGTCTATCTACATAGGCCCCTCCATGGCCAGAATCACCACCTGGGTGGCAAGTTACTCATCGACGTCGAGGTCTACGTAAAACCCATCGGAGGGGGCAGTGTTGTCATCTGAAAACAATAATTAAAGCAACATGAGTACAAAGGTACTCAGCAAGTCTTACAACATATCCTACTATACATGCTCATTCTCAAGAAGGTGGTGGAGTTATTGCAGCAAGCCAGCTTTGACTCTTGGCTAGGCTATCCTACGAGACACCACTGTAAAATAGTTTTCGCACACGAGTCCACTAATCACCAACACAATACTCCATCGAGGATCCTCCCTCGTCATCCTACGAGAGGGCCATCCTCGGTACTCACACTTATCTTGAGTCTTTTAGTAGTAACCATTAACTTGTCTATGAACCGTATAGGCAACCAAGTAGTCCTTTACCGCGGACGCGGCTATTCGAATAGATGATGTTTACCTTGCAGGGATGTAGTTCTTCATACACGCTCTCACCACTTACCGTCGTTTACATGACATGTACTCGACAACCTTCAAGCAGAAGCCCAACGAGGGTGTCGGCCATGGCCTACCTAAACACTCAAGTCTCTAGTCCAGGTTCATCGCCTATCCAGGTTCCATCCATAGGGAGTACGGCCGAGGTTTCCACATACGGCCCCGAATGATGTGTACAGGGTCCCGAGAAGCCAAACGGGCGCCCGGCATACCCGGCCACGCTGTATCTACCGCATCATAGCCCACCCCTAGGGTCAGCGCTACGCACGGCCTCCAACACATAACCTATAAACACCAGAAACTAGTTGCAACTCCTGGACAGAGTACTAGGGTGGTTAAGAAGCCGAGAGGGTCAATTAAGGATCCCAATGCATGGTAGTAACTGATTCTTAAATCACACATACAGATCTCAGTTCTTAGGGACAGCCTCAATGAAACAACCCACCATGTACTCCTACATGGCCTCTCATCGATACCTTTACCAAATCATGTTCAACACATTCCTCATATTACCGACGTAATCATTTCACTCTAGCCCGTTGTAATGCCCCGAGACCGATGTGCCAGGTGTCGTCCAGTTATTCGTTGTTGTTGCCTTGTCATTGCTTGCGTGTCATGCATTGCATATCATGTCATCATGTGCATTTCATTTGCATACATGTTCGTCTCATGCATCCGAGCATTTTCCCCGTTGTCCGTTTTGTATTCCGACGTTCCGTTCTCCTCCGTTGGTCGTTTCCACCTTTCTTTCGTGTGTGGGAATTAAACATTTCCGGATTGGACCGAGACTTGCCAAGCGGCCTTGGTTTACCACCGGTAGACCGCCTGTCAAGTTTCGTACCATTTGGACTTCGTTTGATGCTCCAACGGTTAACTGAGGAACCGAAAAGGCCTCGTGTGTGTTGCAGCCCAACACCCCTCCAAAGTGGCCCAAAACCGACCTAAACCTCCTCCATCATCTCGATTGTTCGATCACAATCGCGTGGCCGAAAACCGCACCTCATTTGGACTCTCCTAGCTCCCTCTACCTATATAAACACCCCCCTCCAAAATTCATGGTGCAAACCCTAGATTCCTCCCTCTCCTCGCGCGCCGGACAAAACCTCGCCAGCGGACGTGTCCGATTCAGCCTCCGCCGCCGCCCGCGCCCAATCAGAGCACGCCACTTGGCGCCCCGCCGTCCGCGCCTCCCACCGGCCCGCTCGGCCCAAGGCCGGCCCCCTCCTCCGTGCGTTCGGGCCGCGCGCTGCCCGCAGCGCCCGATGCCGCCCGCCTCTTCCTCCGCGCCGGCTCGCCCCCGACTAGCATGCCTCGCCGCTGCCGCCATCTCCGCCGGTGACCTGCCCGCCGCCTCGGTCGCCGGACCACCCCGCGCTGCCGCCTCGCCACGGTGTCTTCCCCCGCCACCTCGTCGCCAGCGTAGCGCCGCCCGACGCCACCGGCGCGCCACTCGCCGTGCCTCTCCACCGGAGCCGTCGCCGGCCATCGCCGGAACCGGCCATCGTCGGAGTTTGCGCCACCTCGTCGGAGTCTGATCCGGCCAGATCTGGACCGGGGTGGACCAGATCCACCCACCCCGCCATCCAAACGCCATCCGCTCCATCCCGGATCCCTCCGTCCCGCATTGACTTTCGCAGAGGTGAAATTTCACTAAGTCCCCGAAATTTCCAGATTCATATGCCCATGTTCATCATGTCGTAACTTTGCATCCGTGGCTCCGATTCATGCATATGGCATATCAAAATGTTCGCCTGTGAGAGCACATCATTTCATCTCATTGCATCATTTTCATTTGAGTTCATCTTGATGCCCGAAATACTATTGGAAGAGAGCTATTTGAGTTAATTGTCAGATCTGCTGCACCAAATAGCTATTTGTCATTTTTGCCATGATTATTGTGTGCATGATATGCTCATGAGATCTACATGTGTTTTGTTATATTCCATGCCATCTTTCCAGAGGTGCTATCCATGTATTTTTGTGATGTGTGTGGTGACTAGAACAAGCTTGCAAAGTGGTGCATTCGTTAATGCTGATTTCAGGGACTTAGCATTTCCACTAAGTCCTTGATCTGTTTATCTCAATATGCCATATGTTCATGTTGTTTCCTAGTGATCCATGCCTCTTTTGAGGATGATCAGTAAGGATGTTTTGTTAATCTTGCAGTGCTCTATCCATCCATGTCATTGTTTGCAATTATGGAGCACCCTAGCTTGAGTCAATCGAGCTCTACTTTTGCTACTTCGTGAATCTGGGCAGATTGTCTACTTGTTAGCGATTTTGTCGAGGATGTTGTAGTTGATCCGTGCATGCTATGTTGTTGTTCTTGCCATGTCTAGCTTGTATAATGTGTATTCTTGATGGGTATATGCTTATATTGTCATGCCTTGCTCTGTAGTGAGTGCATCGAGCTCGTAAACATGCCTACTTGATATCTGTTTCAGCATGCTCCAGTTTTCACTAAGTCTGTAACCTGATTATGTTTTTGCCATGTTCACATGCTTGCAATTGTATTTTCTGATCCCTTTTGGCTCAAGGTCACTAAGGAATTTTGTTAAGCTCTTTGATTAGCTCCATGCCATGCTTTACTTTGCCATGTTCAGGCCTTGTAGCATATAGTTTTCATGCTCCAAAGTGTGCTACCTGATCTGAAATTCCAGGCTTGTGTTAATTTCACCAAGTCTGAAATCTGTTTACCAATTGCACTTTTGCCATGCTTGTTTGAACCTGTTAATGGATAAATTGGCCCTAGCTCAGTGTTCATCTTTTGTTAAGCATCATGAATGGATCCCTGCCATGTATTTTGTTGCCATGTTTGTGTGCTGTAGCATGTTCATCTTCATGCATTTAGATGGTTACTTGCTGTATATCACAGACCGGTGCCATATTTGAATTGCTTGCCATCTCCAACCCGTAACTCCGATTCCGATGATCTTTATATTGTTTTCAAGCGATTTCATCTCATCTTTCCAGTGGCACACTTGGATTTCCAAGGTGAGGCCAGGTTCTTTAATTCCTTTGCAAATCATGCATATGCATCGCATACCGCATCCCGCATATCATACCATGTTCATGTGTTGGTTGTTTACTATGTTGTGTGCTTCTTTCCGGTGTTTGCTTCTTCGGGTTGGTTCCGGTTACATCGCGTTTGTGAGGACCCGTTCGTCTACGTCCGTTTGTCTTCTTCATGGACTCGTTCTTCTTCCTTGCGGGATTTCAGGCAAGATGACCATACCCTCGATATCACTTCTACCTTTGCTTGCTAGTTGTTCGCTCTGTCGCTATGTCGCGCTACCTACCACTTGGCTATGTTACCGCTTTGCTCAGCCCCTCTTATAGCGTTGTTAGTTGCAGGTGAAGATTGAAGTTTGTTCCTTGTTGGAACATGGAGATGTTGTTCCTTGTTGGAACATGTTTTTTACTTGTTGGGAAATCACAATATATCTTATTTAATTAATGCATCTATATACTTGGTAAAGGGTGGAAGGCTCGTCCTTATGCCTGGTGTTTTGTTCCACTCTTGCCGCCCTAGTTTCCGTCATATCAGTGTTATGTTCCTGGATTTTGCGTTCCTTACGCGGTTGGGCTATTATGGGAACCCCTTGACAGTTCGCCTTGAGTAAAACTCCTCCAGCAATGCCCAACATTGGTTTTACCATTTGCCACCTAGCCTTTTCCTTTCCCTTGGGAGTCGCGCTCCTGAGGGTCATCATTATTTTACCCCCCCGGGCTAGTGCTCCTCTGAGTGTTGGTCCAACTTGTCAGTCACCGATGGCCACCAGGGGAAACTCTGGGCTGGCCTACCGGAAGTTTAGACAATCCGGTGTGCCCTGAGAAAGAGATATGTGCAGCTCCTATCGGGATTTGTCAGCACATTCAAGCGGTGTTGCTGGTTTAGTTTTACCTTGTCGAAATGTCTTGTAACCGGGATTCCGAGTCTGATCGGGTCTTCCCGCTAGAAGGAATATCCTTCGTTGACCGTGAGAGCTTGTGATGGGCTAAGTTGGGACACCCCTGCAGAGATTTGAACTTTCGAAAGCCGTGCCCGCGGTTATGGGCAGATGGGAATTTGTTAACGCCCGGTTGTAGAAAACCTGAAGTTGACCTTAATTAAAATACATCAACCGCGTGTGTTACCGTGATGGTCTCTTTTCGGCGGAGTCCGGGAAGTGAACACGGTGTTGGAGTTATGCTTGACGTAGGTTGTTCTAGGATCACTTCTTGATCATAGTTTCTCGATCGCGCTTTGCCTTCTCTTCTCACTCTCATTTGCCTATGTTAGCCACCATATATGCTAGTCGCTTGTTGCAGCTCCACCTCATACCTTTACCTTACCCATAAGCTTAAATAGTCTTGATCGCGAGGGTGTGAGATTGCTGAGTCCCCGTGGCTCACAGATACTTCCAAAACCAGTTTGCAGGTGCCGATGAGTCCGTGCAGGTGACGCAACCAAGCTCAAGGAGGAGCTCGATGAAGATCTTGCCCTTTGTGTTGTTTCATTCTAGTTGTTCAGTAGTGGAGCCCAGTTGGGGTCGATCGGGGATCTGTGTAGCATTTGGGGTAGTCTTCTTTTATTTTGGTTCCGTAGTCGGACCTTGATTGTATCTGGATGATGTAATGCTTTATTTATGCATTGTGTGAAGTGACGATTGTAAGCCAACTATGTATCTCTTTTCCCTTATTGTATTACATGGGTTGTGTGAAGATTACCTCACTTGCGACATTGCTTTCAATGCGGTTATGCCTCTAAGTCATGGTTCGACACGTGGGAGATATAGCCACATTGAGTGCGTTACAAGTTGGTATTAGAGCCTTCCCCGACCTTAGGAGCCCCCACTGCTTGATCGTGTTTAGCAGCCGTTGTTGAGTCTAGAAAAATGTTTTGAGTCATTTAGGAATTATATACCGGAGAGTTTAGGAATTCTTTTTACTCCTCAGTCCCTTCATCGCTCTGGTAAGTCATCCTGACGTAGATTTTTGACTCTTCTCTTCTCAAATTTCACTAAAAAATTTTTAGGATCACACGGGTATCTTGGAATTGTTCCGATGGTTTTGTGACGAGAACATTGTTCTTGGTGCCTCCTGTAATTTAGGGGTTGTGGCAGTGTCCCGGGGAGTTGAGCTCCGAGGTGTTGTCGTCACAATTTTATCGTTGAGATTCTGGAATACCTGAATTTAGTACGCCGACATCGAAAATCTCTTTTATGCAGTTTGTTGGTGAGATAACCTCGACGCCACCCAGTACTGGGGCGGGAGTTCGGGAGTATTTCCATAACTTGTATAACGGATGTTTTTCGAAGGTTGAGGTAGATGATTTTCGAAGGTTTCTTGGTTATGTGTTGAAGGATGGATACAACTGGATGTAGGATTTGCTAGTTTTGGGTGAGATATTATGCTTCCCCTGTATCCCCAACACCTGATTGCATAACCGGAAAGTTTCGGGAGTTTATAGGTGGGAAATCAAGTAGCTCTTAGGATATCTTTCCGACAGATGTATGATATGAAATTGGGGTTCGACGTCTAGTGGTCCGCCTATTCACGGTCGGTTTTACAGTGGTCTCGTTGTGTCTTAAAGAGTCCTTGGCTATGCCGACTCGGGGACGCTTCGTATGTCATGTGCACTGCCTTGTACATGATGGTGCTGTACGATCGAGGCCGTGTAGGCCCCACCACAAAAACTTCGGACGAAATCTCTATCATATGTTTGTTCCGGCTTATTCTGCAAGCCAATACTTTGTTTTGTTTTGAGTTATGGTATTCAAGTTGCTTCGAAGTCAAGTGTTGATTCCATACCTTCCCCAAATGGTGTTCTCATACTCCGATGTGGATACCAATCCTTCTTGATCATCAAGATTGTTTTCGTCAATCCTTTTTAACTGGCTTGCTTCTCTTCAAGTGGATCGGATCATTGCAACATCCGCAAGTTTCAATCTTAGCTTTCTCTACGGTGTTCGTTTCATCCATCCCAAGTTGCATTTGTTTTCCCGCCCACCCACCCTTTTTCGTGAAGGACTCAGAATTTTTAATCAAGTATCCTTTTATTCATATGAAGTCTCTCCATCCTTTTTTTTCTGTCAATATTCTTATCTGGTGATTCTCATGAAGATTTTAACGGAGTTTCTAGTTCACCATTATTCATTCTTTTTCTTCTCCGGTGGAACCAAGTCAAGCTTTGTGGATCATATCCTTTTTCCTCATTTCAAATACCTTTTCTTGCCGGTGCACCTCTTTATCATTCACCTCTCGCTATTCATTTGTTCCGGAGTGCTCAAGATATCTCAGAAGACTCACGGTTACATTCTCGATCCATTCAAGCTCTATCGAGATTGTAATATCTTTCAAGCCATTTAATTCAACCGGTGCAATCTCTCTTTCAAGCAATCGTTCTACGGTGTTTCTTTTGAGTGGGCCCTAACCCACAGGTCTTTTCCCAGGATCTTACCTGACTCTTCTTATTTTCCCGGAGCTATCCTAAATTCTTGTCAAAGTTCGACATAAGTATGAAATATCATCAGTCTCATGTTTTCTCCAAGATCTGTCGAATTCTTTTCATTGTTGGCTCAACCTTTCCATTCTTCATTCCGGAGTGTCTAAATAATTCATGATGCTGTTTCTCGTCGTCATTCTCGGATTTTGAAGACGGAAGAAGAGTTTCTCTTTAATCTTGCTCCATTCTCTTCAAGATTCGTGATTCTAGCTTGTTGCCATCCTCTCGTAATTGTTTTGATCGTGAGAATTCTTTTCACCTATCCGGAGTAATTCAAGAGTCTTCTCAGTTTGTTATCCGGAGTCCATCAATTCAGGTCTATTCATTCTCAGCTGTTAGTTATCATTCTCCTATCTTGCCGGTGCATCAATAAAATATCCTCTAATTAGTTCTTGATCTCTTCGTTCTGATGTATCTAAATCCCCTCAAGATTCTTCGTTCATTTGCTAATTCTTTCCGGTGTTTCTTTATCTTCTCTTCGTTCATTTTCAATTCTTACAGTGGTTTGTTCAAGATTCCTCTTCTTACGTTATCATACTTCCGTTCCTTCAAATCCTACCGGTGGATCATCGAAGGCCTCTTCAAGTTTGCGCATTATCTATCTTAATCCTTTCTACGAGAATAAGTAGTATGTCAAATCCGTTGATTGTCATCAATTTAATTGATGAAGGATGAGCATAATGTAATTCTTATTCTTGTTTCATCCGAATGAGTAATTTCTTTTTTCCGGAGTGGTTCATCATATCATATTTTTCAGTTTGAGATGCCTTATCTTTTCTTTCCCGGAGTTCCAAGATCTAATTATCTCGGAGGTCCATCAAAAATCTTTACAAGGATTCACCTTCTGTTTTCAACTTCTTTTTCCTTCCGTTTGATCATCCTTTTGTTACCGGAGTTCTTCAGGGAGGCTCGACATGGTGGTTCACCAAGGATTTAATTCCTTCTCGAAGTTTTCATCGAGATTCTTTTCAGAGGAGCTCAAGTATTCTTTATCTTGCATTTTAAAGTGCAATTCTTTCAACCGTAGCATTCGAGGTGGTATAACGTCATTTTTGATAATTTGAGTTCATGTCTCATGATTCACATGTTGTTAAGAATGAGGTATTTTAAATCCATCAATCTCTTCTTTGGAGTTATCTTGGGTTTATTTTTCACCTAAAACTTTCCCTAAGGTTTTGTGGCTATTAATGGTGATAATATATGATCCAAGTTCTTCATCTATCCTCCTGGTGAGATACTTTCTCGTCTCCTTGTTCATTCCAATCCAATTCTTTTTCCGTGAGCGGCAGGCTGTCACCTCATAATTTGAGATGTATTCCATAAGACCATATCAAGTGTATTCTTTTCGTTATTGGTGTTCCAACAACTCCGTTCGACCCTTCTCCTAAAGATGCCTTTTCAATCTCTTTTGTGGCATAAGTTGACATTTTTCTTCTCCATTCTCCTATTTCAATTATCTATCTTCTATTCTTTTGTTCCGGAGCCATTGTGATGTTACTCTTTTCTCTCATCATCTGGGATCGTGCTCTTTTCATGGTTATCCATCTAACCAGAGTGTTGTGTCATCTCTTCTAGTTCTTTTCACCTTAGCAAGTCTTTCATCTCTTTTCAAACGAAGTGCTGTCCGAATTTGTAATTCCTTGTTTCCTCTTCCCTACCGAAGTGCTTTAAAATTCATGCATCTCTGTTGTATTCTTTTCTCGATATGGATTAACCTTTTCAAGGTTCTTTGGTTTCACTCATTTGTCAAAGGAGCAACTTAGTTTTACCTCTTCTCTTTCTCTTCCGTTTTCCCTCCGGTGCCATTCTAGATCTCGGGACGAGATCCTCTCGTAGTGGTGGAGTGTTGTAACGCCCCGAGACCTATGTGCCAGGTGTCGTCCAGTTATTCGTTGTTGTTGCCTTGTCATTGCTTGCGTGTCATGCATTGCATATCATGTCATCATGTGCATTTCATTTGCATACATGTTCGTCTCATGCATCCGAGCATTTTCCCCGTTGTCCATTTTGCATTTCGGTGTTCCGTTCTCCTCCGGTGGTCGTTTCCACCTTTCTTTCGTGTGTGGGGATTAAACATTTCCGGATTGGACCGAGACTTGCCAAGCGGCCTTGGTTTACTACCGGCAGACCGCCTGTCAAGTTTCGTACCATTTGGACTTCGTTTGATGCTCCAACGGTTAACCGAGGAACCGAAAAGGCCTCGTGTGTGTTGCAGCCCAACACCCCTCCAAAGTGGCCCAAAACCCACCTAAACCTCCTCCATCATCTCGGTCGTTCGATCACGATCGCGTGGCCGAAAACCGCACCTCATTTGGACTCTCCTAGCTCCCTCTACCTATATAAACACCTCCCCCTCCGAAATTCGTGGTGTAAACCCTAGATTCCTCCCTCTCCTCGCGCGGACAAAACCTCACCGGCGGACGTGTCCGTTTCAGCCTCCGCTGCTGCCCACGCCCAATCAGAGCATGCCACTTGGCACCCCGCCGTCCGCGCCTCCTACCGGCCCGCTCAGCCCAAGGCCGGCCCCCTCCTCCGCGCGTTCGGGCCGCGCGCCGCCCGCAGCGCCCCATGCCGCCCGCCTCTTCCTCCGCGTCGGCTCGCCGCCGACTAGCGTGCCTCGCCGCCGCCGCCATCTCCGCCGGCGACCTGCCCGCCGCCTCGATCGCCGGACCACCCCGCGCCGCCGCCTCGCCATGGTGTCTTTCCCCGCCACCTCGTCTCCAGCGTAGCGCCGCACGACGCCACCGGCGCGCCACTCGCCGTGCCTCTCCACCGGAGCCGTCGCCGGCCATCGCCGGAACCGGCCATCGCCGGAACCGGCCATCGCCGGAGTTCTCGCCACCTCACCGGAGTCCGATCCGGCCAGATCTGGACCGGGGTGGACCAGATCCACCCACCCCGCCATCCAAACGCCATCCGCTCCGTCTCGGATCCCTCCGTCCCGCGTTGACTTTCGCGGAGGTGAAATTTCACTAAGTCCCCGAAATTTCCAGATTCATATGCCCATGTTCATCATGTCGTAACTTTGCATCCGTGGCTCCGATTCATGCATATAGCATATCAAAATGTTCGCCTCAGAGAGCACATCATTTCATCTCATTGCATCATTTTCATTTGAGTTCATCTTGATGCCCGAAATGCTGTTGGAAGAAAGCTATTTGAGTTAATTGTCAGATCTGCTGCACAAAATAGTTATTTGTCATTTTTGCCATGATTGTTGTGTGCATGATATGCTCATGAGATCTACATGTGTTTTGTTATATTCCATGCCATCTTTCTAGAGGTGCTATCCATGTATTTTTGTGATGTGTGTGGTGACTAGCACAAGCTTGCAAAGTGGTGCATTCGTTAATGCTGATTTCAGGGACTTAGCATTTCCACTAAGTACTTGATCTGTTTATCTCAATATGCCATATGTTCATGTTGTTTCCTAGTGATCCGTGCCTATTTTGAGGATGATCAGTAAGGATGTTTTGTTAATCTTATAGTGATCTATCCATCCATGTCTTTGTTTGCAATTATGGAGCACTCTAGCTTGAGTCAATCGAGCTCTACTTTTGCTATTTCTTGAATCTGGGCAGATTGTCTACTTGTTAGCGATTTTGCTAAGGATGTTGTAGTTGATCCGTGCATGCTATGTTGTTGTTCTTGCCATGTCTAGCTTGTATAATGTGTATTCTTGATGGGTGTATGCTTAGATTGTCATGCCTTGCTCTTTAGTGAGTGCATCGAGCTCGTAAACATGCCTACTTGATATCTGTTTCAGCATGCTCCAGTTTTCACTAAGTCTGTAACCTGATTATGTTTTTGCCATGTTCACATGCTTGTAATTGTATTTTCTGATCCCTTTTGTCTCAAGGTCACTAAGGGACTTTTGTTAAGCTCTTTGAATAGCTCCATGCCATGCTTTACTTTGCCATGTTCAGGCCCTGTAGCATATAGTTTTCATGCTCCAAAGTGTGCTACCTGATCTGAAATTCCAGGCTTGTGTTAATTTCACCAAGTCTGAAATCTGTTTACCAATTGCACTTTTGCCATGCTTGTTTGAACCTGTTAATGGATGAATTGGCCCTAGCTCAGTGTTCATCTTTTTTTAAGCATCATGAATGGATCCCTTCCATGTATTTTGTTGCCATGTTTGTGTGCTGTAGCATGTTCATCTTCATGCATTTAGATGGTTACTTGCTGTATATCGTAGACCGGTGCCATATTTGAATTGCTTGCCATTTCCAAACCGTAACTCCGATTCTGGTGATCTTTATATTGTTTTCAAGCGATTTCATCTCATATTTCCAGTGGCACACTTGGATTTCCAAGTTGAGGCCAGGTTCTTTCATTCCTTTGCAAATCATGCATATGCATCGCATACCGCATCCCGCATATCATACCATGTTCATGTGTTGGTTGTTTACTATGTTGTGTGCTTCTTTCTGGTGTTTGCTTCTTCGGGTTGGTTCCGGTTACGTCGCGTTTGTGATGACCCATTCGTCTACGTCCGTTTGTCTTCTTCATGGACTCGTTCTTCTTCCTTGCGGGATTTCAGGCAAGATGACCATACCCTCGAAATCACTTCTATCTTGGCTTGCTAGTTGCTTGCTCTTTTGCTATGCCTATGCTACGATACCTACCACTTGCTTATCATGCCTCCCATATTGTTGAACCAAGCCTCTAACCCACCTTGTCCTAGCAAACCGTTGTTTGGCTATGTTACCGCTTTGCTCAGCCCATCTTATAGCGTTGTTAGTTCAAGGTGAAGATTGAAGTTTGTTCCTTGTTGGAACATGGAGATGTTGTTCCTTGTTGGAACATGTTTTACTTGTTGGGATATCACAATATATCTTATTTAATTAATGCATCTATATACTTGGTAAAGGGTGGAAGGCTCGGCCTTATGCCTGGTGTTTTGTTCTACTCTTGCCGCCCTAGTTTCCGTCATATCAGTGTTATGTTCCCGGATTTTGCGTTCCTTACGCGGTTGGGCTATTATGGGAACCCCTTGACAGTTCGCCTTGAGTAAAACTCCTCCAGCAATGCCCAACATTGGTTTTACCATTTGCCACCTAGCCTTTTCCTTTCCCTTGGGAGTCGCGCTTCTGAGGGTCATCATTATTTTACCCCCCCCCCCCGGGGCCAGTGCTCCTCTGAGTGTTGGTCCAACTTGTCAGCCGCCGGAGGCCACCAGGGGCAACTCTGGGCTGGCCTACCGGAAGTTTAGACAATGCAGTGTGCCCTGAGAAAGAGATATGTGCAGCTCCTATCGGGATTTGTCGGAACATTCGGGCAGTGTTGCTGGTTTAGTTTTACCTTGTCAAAATGTCTTGTAACCGGGATTCCGAGTCTGATCGGGTCTTCCCGCTAGAAGGAATATCCTTCGTTGACCGTGAGAGCTTCTGATGGGCTAAGTTGGGACACCCCTGTAGGGATTTGAACTTTCGAAAGCCGTGCCCGCGGTTATGGACAGATGGGAATTTGTTAACGTCCGGTTGTAGAAAACCTGAAGTTGACCTTAATTAAAATACATCAACCGCGTGTGTTACCGTGATGGTCTCTTTCCGGCGGAGTCCGGGAAGTGAACACAGTGTTGGAGTTATGCTTGACGTAGGTTGTTCTAGGATCACTTCTTGATCATAGTTTCTCGATCGCACTTTGCCTTCTCTTCTCACTCTCATTTGCGTATGTTAGCCACCATATATGCTAGTCGCTTGCTGCAGCTCCACCTCATACCTTTACCTTACCCATAAGCTTAAATAGTCTTGATCACGAGGGTGTGAGATTGTTGAGTCCCCGTGGCTCACAGATACTTCCAAAACTAGTTTGCAGGTGCCGATGACTCCATGCAGGTGACGCAACCAAGCTCAAGGAGGAGCTCGATGAAGATCTTGCCCTTTGTGTTGTTTCGTTCTAGTTGTTCAGTAGTGGAGCCCAGTTGGGGTCGATCGGGGATCTGTGTAGCATTTGGGGTAGTCTTCTTTTATTTTGGTTCCGTAGTCTGACCTTGATTGTATCTAGATGATGTAATGCTTTATTTATGTATTGTGTGAAGTGGCGATTGTAAGCCAACTATGTATCTCTTTTCCCTTATTGTATTACATGGGTTGTGTGAAGATTACCTCACTTGCGACATTGCTTTCAATCCAGTTATGCCTCTAAGTCATGCTTCGACACGTGAGAGATATAGCCGCATTGAGGGCGTTACACCCATCACCCAGATGAACCAAACCTGAGACAACTCTAAGCATAGCAGGCATAGCAAGGTAGGAAACACATACATGGCTCAATCAACTCCTACACATGCTAGTGGGTTTCATCTAGTTACTGTGGCAATGACAGGTCATGTAGAGGATAAGGGTTCAACTATCGCAGCACACAATAGTTTGAAACGTTGTTGTCTTAATGCAGTAAACGAGAGCAAGAGTGAGAACATGGGATTGTATCGATATGATCAATGGGGCTGCTTGCCTGATGGAGTAGTAGTAGGGTACTGCCCTCCAGTTGGATAGTCAGAAATATCCTCGGAGGCAGAACCTACCACGAAAGACACCACAGAACACAATCATTACATGGCAATATGCAACAATATGATGCATGCTATGACATGGCAATATGAGGTGTCCTGCCTAATGCAATGTGAAACAAGTTGGTTTGGGTCCAATGTGAATCAAAGATTCAAATGGAAGCTTATGTTCTTAAGCCTTATAAGTGTTTTAGCTTGTTTCACCTAAACAGCAAGGTTAAAGTGTTTTGTCATGCATGAAACCATTACAGATGGAATGATTGAATTTTTCTGATCAAATTTCATATATAAATCTTTGCATTTGGAGTTACAGATTAAAAGTTATGAATTTTTGAAGTTTGTAATATTTTATGGAATTTCCTGTATAAGAATAATTCCAGTAATTGAGTTATTGCGTCAGAATTGCATCATGATGACGTCAGTGGTCAACGGGGCCGGTCCAGGTCAAACATGACCAGTGGGACCGGCGTGTTAGTAGTTAATTAACTAACTAATTTTGGTTAGTACTAATCTAAGTTAATTAGCAGGGCGGTCCCACGTGTCATAGACTCAGGGGAAGTCAACCTGGGCCCACAAGGGGTCAAACAGGGTCAAACTCGCCGGCGTTTAGCCGCCGGCGAGGCCAGACGCGGCGGAGTGATGCGGGTTTCGTGCTCCGGCGACCAAAACGATGTCGGAGAGCTTCTACGTGTAGCTGGGAGCAAGCCGCATCGAGTGGTGGCAGTGGGTGGAGCTGGGGTGGCCAGAAACGTCGCCCGTGACGACCTTGGCGGTCGCCGGAGTTCGGGCAAGGTCGAACCCGAGGCTATGGGGCACGGCGAATCGCGAGGAGTGGTGCTACGGGCTCCTGCGAGTGCGGTGAGTGCGTTGGTCACAATGGTGTGGCTGGTGGGTGGCCAGAGTCACGTCGGCGATAAGCTCGGCGGCGACGGGTGCTCGGGTGAGCGTGGTGCGGTGCACACGGTGCAGGAGGGAGTTAATGGAGAGGGGGAGGAGGTAGCTGGGCTCACAGCAATCACAACGAGGCAGACGGCGAGGTCGGGGATGAGCTGGTGCTGCGGTGAAGGCGAAGGGGATCTCCGGCGGCCGGAGTTGGGGAAGACGGGGTCGGGGGCGACTCCAGAGCGGGCGAGCGCTCGGGGCTCGGCCTTCTCGACGTAGTTGATGATGGCGGAGCTCATGGACACGGTGATGCGGCACGGGGACGATGACGGGCGTGGTTACCACGGTGGCGCGGGCGCGGCGGCGTCGGCCATGGTGCGGGAGAGCGAGGGAGAGGGGCTGGGGAGGAGAGGGCGTGTCTGCGAGCTCTGGGGAGGAGTGTGTGACCGAACCAGGGCAGTAGCACGGCGAGGGGAGGAAGCAGGGCGGCAGGCAGGTGGGCCGGCAGGTGGGCCTACTAGGTGGCGCCAGGTAAGCCTCTACTCTCTCTGCTTTCTGTTTTTCTTTTTATTTATTCCTGTTCTGTGTTTTGAAATAGTAAAAATACTATTTCATTTAGGAAAAACCTGAAAATATTTAGAGGCACATTTTAAAATATTCTCAACAGCCTAAAAATAGTTTCAGGATTACTTGCGCATTTTAAAGTATTTATAGGATTTAAATTGCCCAAATGCAATTAGTAATGAATTAATCCAATGACCTTATGATGTCCTAGAAAAGTGTGCACCATTTTTGTCAAAGGTTTTAACCCAAAACAAAAAGGGTGGACTTTTTAGAAGGGCATTTCAGGTTCATTGAAAAAGTTTTTAGTAAACCCTAGTTATTCGAGGGAGGGGGGGTGCTGGGGGTTTTGTCATCCCCATTTCAGTTTTTTGGGAAAATAAACATGATGCAACACTCTAATGCATGAACTAGCTAGGGCGTGACAACTCACCCCCACTCAAAAGAATCTCGTCCCAAGATTTAGGATCCGTGGGGAAGAAGGTGGGGTACTCGAGTCGAAGATGATCCTCCCTTTCCCAAGTGGCTTCTTTTTCAGAGTGGTGTGACCATTGAACCTTGAAAAACTTGATGTTATGGCATCGAGTGATATGCTCGGCTTGGTCAAGGATACGAACGGGATATTTCCAATATGTGAGATTATCTTGTAGATCAAGCGTTTCATGGTCCACTCCACGTATAGGATCCGCAAAGCAACGCCTGAGTTGAGAAACATGGAAGACATCGTGAACTCTGGAAAGATGCGGAGGTAGTTCCAACTGGTAGGCAACTTCTCCTCGTTTGGCAAGAATGTGAAAGGGTCCAATGTAACAAGGAGCCAATTTGCCTTTGATACCGAAACGATGGGTTCCCTTTAAAGGAGTAACTCGAAGGTAAGCCTTCTCACCGACTTCATAAGTCATGAGCTTGTGTTTACGGTCATATTGGCTCTTTTGACGAGATTGGGCTGTTTTCAATTTCTCACGAATAACGCGAACCTGCTCTTCTACTTCCTGGATCATATCCGGGTGAAAGAGTTGTCTTTCCCCAGTTTCTGACCAGTTAAGAGGCGTTCGACATTTTCGTCCATAGAGAACTTTGAAAGGAGCTTTGCCCAAGCTAGCTTGATAACTATTGTTATAAGCGAACTCCGCGAATGGAAGGCATTTCTCCCAATCCATTCCGAATGAGATGACAGAAGCTCGGAGCATATCCTCCAGAATTTGATTTACTCGCTCTACTTGACCACTTGATTGGGGTAGGAAGGCGGTACTAAAAGAGAGACGAGTTCCCATAGCATTTTGGAAACTCTCCCAAAATCGAGAGGTGAAGAGACTCCCACGGTCTGAGTTAATTTCCAATGGGACACCATGAAGAGACACTATTCAGGAGATGTATAAGTCAGCTAGCTGGCTAGCGGTAATACTCTCACGAACAGGTAGGAAGTGGGCTACTTTGGAAAGATGATCCATAAAAATGAAGATAGCATTATTCCCTCTCTTGGTCCTGGGAAACCCAGTAATGAAATCCATACTGATTTTATCCCATTTCCATTCAGGAATAGCCAAAGGTTGAAGGGTGACAGCATGCCGTTGATGCTCTGCTTTAACACGACGACAAACGTCGCAGTTAGCAATGTATTGAGCAATTTCTCTCTTCATCCTAGTCCACCAAAACCTTTGGTGTAGGTCTTGATATATCTTAGTACTACCGGGATGAATGGTGAGAGGGGATTATGAGCTTCCTTAAGGATCAGTTGTCGTAGTTGTTGTTTCTTGGGAACCACCAGGCGATTCTCAAAGAAGACAACACCTTGATCGTTCACAGAGAAACACATAGCAGCTCCGCTAGCAATGTTCTGCTTGATCCGAGATATTCCCTTATCATACCGCTGGGCGGTTATGATCTGATCCATAAGGGTCGATTTCACCACCAAGGTAGATAGGAATCCCTGAGGAACGATGTGAAGATTAAGCTTCCGAAATTCCTCATGGAGAAGTGGTTGACCTTGTTGTAACATCAGGTTGCTACAATAAGATTTACGACTTAGCGCATCAGCCATGACATTGGCTTTCCCCGGGGTGTAAGTTATTCCTAAGTCGTAATCCGAGATCAACTCGACCCAACGTCTTTGCCTGAGATTCAAATCCGGTTGGGTGAAGATATATTTCAGACTTTGGTGATCAGTGAAGATCTTGCAACGATTATCGTGAAGGTAATGTCGCCAAGTTTTAAGTGCATGGACTACAGCTGCAAGCTCTAGATCATGTGTGGGATAGTTTTCCTCATGGGGGTGTAATTGTCGTTAAGCATAGGCAATTACCTGAAGATCTTGCATGAGTATGCAACCTAGTCCTTGTCGCGAGGTGTCGCAATAGATAATAAAGTCCTTGGAGAAATCTGGTGGTACCAGTATAGGAGCAGATGTCAGGTGTCTTTTCAGTTCCTGAAAGCTGAACTCGCACTATGGGGTCCACTCAAACTTTGTATCGTTCTTGAGGAGTTCAGTTAGCGGTTTAGCAACCTTGGAGAAATTCTCGATGAAGCGGCGGCAATAACTCGCTAAGCCAAGGAAGCTCCGAACTTGCTTGATCGTTTCAGGCGGAGTCCAATCAAGGACGGCTTGAACTCGCTCGGGATTGACAACAATAGCCTTACCAGAGATTACATGGCCTAGATAGGTCACTTCTGGCAACCAAAATTCACACTTGGAGAATTTGGCATAAAGGCGATGCTCTCAAAGTTTCATCAATACCAGCCTTAGATGTTCAGCATGTTCTTCCTCACTCTTGGAGTAGATGAGTATATCATCAAGGTATACCATGACGAATTTGTCCAAATACTCCATGAAGACCGAGTTCATTAACCGAGAGAAGGTGGCTGGGGCATTGGTTAAACCGAAGGACATAACAGTGTACTCGTATTGGCCATAACGAGTAACAAAGGCCGTTTTGGAAATGTCCCCATTTTTGATTTTGATTTGATGGTAGCCCAACCTCATATCCATCTTGGAAAAGACTGAGAATCCAGCGAGCTGATCATACAGATCATTGATCCTGGGAAGCGGATACTTGTTCTTGATAGTGACCAAGTTGACAGGTCGGTAATCTACAACCATCCGATCCGTTCCATCCTTCTTCTTGACGAAGAGGACGGGGCAGGCCCAGGGAGAGGAACTAGGACGGATGAAACCCTTTTTCAAGGACTCATCGAGTTGGTTCTTAAGCTCGGCTAGTTCTAAGGGTGCCATCTTATAGGGTCTTCTAGAAATTGGGACGGTTCCTGGAACACGGTCTATCACGAACTCGACATCCCTGTCAGGTCGAACACCTGGAAGTTCTTCTGGAAAGACATCTGGGAAGTCTCGGACTACCGGAATATCTTCAAGGTCTGGAAGGGGGTTGGCATTTAGGGAGTAAAGCTGGCGCTTGGCCACTCGAGGTAAGACATTGACTGTCTTGCCCGATGGGTGAGTAAGTTGAACAGTTCTAGTAGAGCAATCAATCTTAGCATAATGGGCTGACATCCTGTCCATACCCAAGATGATGTTTATGTCTAAGGACTTGAGAGCTATTAAAGATGCAAGGAAGACAAGTCTACCGACAAGAATTTCATTCCCATGGCTTACTCTAGAGGTTTGCCATCTACAGCCAGGGGTTTGAATTTCCATGGTAGTGGGCATGTCACAGAATGTCGTGTTATGCAATCGAGCATAGCTCTCAGATATGAATGAATGAGATGCTCCAGTATCGAAAAGAACAGATGCCGGACGACAATTAACAAGGAGCGTACCAAGGACGACCTTAGGATCATCATGAGCCTCCTCAGCTGAGACATAGTTGACATGGCCATGTGTAGTGGTGGCTGGCTTGGCGTAGAATGGCTTTCCCGCTGGCTTACCACGGCCAACGGACTTTCCAGACTGGTTGGGGTTGTTGTTCTGGGGACACTCTTGACTGTAGTGACATGGCTCTCCACACTTGAAACATGTCACAACATTGGGGCATGGAGCAGCATTAGCAGCGGGGCCACCATAGGGCTTAGGCGGTGCAAACTGCTGGTTGGGGCGAGGCGCCTCAAAGGATGGCCTCGGAATGAACCTGGGTGGCAGCACTGTGCTAGGAATCCCCACCCGACGCTTCTGAGATCCAGAGCCGAATGAAGAACCAAAATCACGGGAGTGCTTGCATGAAGCGTCATAGTCAGTCTGGCCTGTCTCAGCACTGATGGCCTTATTGACCAACTTCTAGAAGGAGGTGCACTCGTGCAGACGAAGATCGCGGCGAAGCTCGGGGCTAAGTCCCTTGCGAAACCTTTCCTGCTTCTTAGCGTCAGTGGATACCTCTTCAGGAGCATAACGTGCCAGATTTCCAAACTCACGACTATAAGCATCCATAGTCAGTCTGCCTTGGGTGGAATTGCAGAACTCTTCCCTCTTACGATCCATGAGACCTTCCGGGATGTGATGCTCACGGAAAGCCTCACTGAATTCAGCCCAATTAGTGATTTGGCCGACCGAGCGCATAGCCTCAAAATTTTCCCACCAAAGGCTAGCAGGGCCTTCGAGGTGATAGGCAGCATAGGTAACCTTATCAGCTTCAGCTACATTGGCAGAACGTAGCTTGTGGGTGATGCTGCGAAGCCAGTCATCCGCGTCGAGGGGCTCGACGGAATGATTAAACTTTGGTAGGTACAACTTGATAAAGTCATTGATTGACAGCAAGTCGTTTCGCTGATAATGTGCAGTGTTCTGTTCAATCCGCTCCAGCAAGAGGTTAGTCTCACGCTTGTTTCTTTCTGCCTCCAGCATAACTTCGGCCAGAGAAGGCGGGTGAGGCAGATTCTCACCCCTAGCTGTACTAGCTTCCCCCTGCTCCGGGGCAGCAGGGTTGCTGCGGGTGTTGACCATCCAAGGAAAAACAAGACAATGGTTTAGACAAGGATGGCACAATCTTGGCAAGGAAGTGCAGAATGTAATGGATAACATGGAATGCTGAGATGTTCATTTCACGACATGGTATATAGAAACTGCCATATATATACCATCAATCATACACACTGTACATAGTTTAGTACAAGCCCAGGCTAGAGTACAACTACGGTGAAAGACATTACATCTCATCAGAGGCATTCCAAGCTCCTATACATTATTTTCTACACCTCCGGAGCGTGATACACACCAAGTCGTATCCCACGGGTCACACAGGACTGTGGAGAATACAACTAATACAGTACTAGTGAAACTACTACTAGCTCAGACAACTCCGTAGTAATCCTCATAAAAGTCACCACCAAAACCTGGAAGCGGAACATGATCATATGGGAACAGACGGTCCTGTGGAGCTTGCGGACCATAGGGACTCGGATGTGGCCTTGGTCCCACAAATGGTGGCAGACGGGGACCACAAGGAGGGGTGATGCCTCCTACATCACGCTAGTCCATACAATCTGGCAATCCAGACCGTACGGGGTACATGTCCCTCATGTCCATGTATCCTGCCTGCACATCAGGTGCAAACCGAGTCAAAGTGGCCCAGTGATCAGAACGAGAGTTGAAGAGCTCCATACGCAAGGCCCGATTTTCGCGGTCCTTGTCCTCGAGCCTCTCGGCAGTGGTGCGCAGTAGTGACTCCTCATGTGTAGAGTCATAGTACAAAGCCTAATAGTACCCCTGTGCTCCAGGGAGTGAGGCTGGCATGTAGCGAAAATCGGTGTTCTAGAGCAAGGCAGTTCTGGCTCGAATGATAGTCATCATTGAGTAAGCTGCATCCTGCACGGACATCTCAATAGTGACCCCAAGTCCATAAGAGTAGTGGAGGGGTTCAGTGGCTCCAGGATAAGAGGGATATATCCTGACGGTACAAAGGTACTGGCTTTGGTTGAAGTCTCGGAACTGCTCCTCGATGGTATATTCCGGATACCATCGATAGCCTGTCTCGACCATCACTCGAACCAACATGGCCGTGTGACCGGGTACATCGAGGCACCGGGTCAGACGAACCACTTGGTTCTGGGAACGGGTGGCCATCTGAAAAACAGAATAATGCAAAGGCATTAGAATTTTCTAGGAGAAATCAGACAGCATAATGGTTGTAAATGCTCAGAAAAAGATTTGAGACATTCACAACAGTTTGCAAAACCACTCATCAACATCATATCAAGGTTCTGGTTCAACCGATAACATACTAAGTAGTAGAAACTGTACCAAGGCTTGTAACAACAATCCTATAAGCTACAAAAGATTAGTAACACGTGAACCTGATAGAGAGAAGAGAGCCTAGTCCTTAACCCACGTAGAATGAGAAGAGAATGACTCAGATCAGAGGGCATAAGGTAAAGGAGTAAAAGAGCCTTACGTTCCCTCCCACAATCAATTCCCCTACATATAACTAAAGCATTTCTAGACTCGACATCGACTAGTTTGGCTCAACGAACGTACATGCAGTCTGGCTCTGATGCCAACACTGTCAGGACCCCAATTCCAAGTCACAGCGATCTAGCCGGTAACACCTCATATCAGTTTGCGGCCTCACGCACGGTATCCCCACGGGTGTCGCCTTACCATGGCCCGGGACCGTTTGCGCCTTTTGGCTCACGTATATGATAGTGTCGCTAGCATCCATGTGACAGAGAACCCGGTCCGACATGGCTAGTCGTGAACCCAAAGCAGCACTAACCTATGGGGACAGGCATACATGAATCACATCGAGCATGTCGGTCAACAACGTGTGAATCCGGGCTGTAGCACTGGGCTAACAGGACTCTGGGAACCCGGGCTGTAGCAGGCTAGGAAGGACTCCGGATGTCACCGCGTGACATTTCCCCAAAGGGACAGACATAGGAACGAAGTGAAACACATGCCAGCCAGTCAAGTTTCCTGAGCAGTAGTGCTGGGCTAGCAGGACTCTGGTGAACCGGGTTGTAGCGGACTACTATGGCTCAAGGAGGCAGTAGACTACATTTCCCCATAAGAGAGGCTGCCAAGGATAAACAACTAGATTGTCGGATCCCACACATACCAAGCATTTCAATCATACACACAATATGCTCGATATGTGTAAATACAACATGGCATCACAACAAAACTCTACAACTCAAGTACTTTATTTAAAGGCTCCGGGGAGTCATACATAACATGTTCATACAGGTAGGGGTCACATGACCCGACACTCAAGTCATACAAGCATACAAGCACATGCGGAAGCAAATAAGTCTGAGTACAGACACTAGAAAGAAAGAAGGCTTGTCGAAGCCTGTCTATCTACATAGGGCCCTCCATGGCCAGAATCAGCACCTGGGTGGCAAGTTACTCATCGACGTCGAGGTCTACGTAAAACCCATCGGAGGGGGCGATGTTGTCGTCTGAAAACAGTAATTAAAGCAACATGAGTACAAAGGTACTCAGCAAGTCTTACAACAGATCCTACTATACATGCTCATTCTCAAGAAGGCGGTGGAGTTATTGCAGCAAGCCAGCTTTCACTCTTGGCTAGGCTATCCTACGAGACACCACTACAAAATAGTTTTCGCACACGAGTCCACTAATCAACAACACAATACTCCACCGAGGATCCTCCCTCGTCATCCTATGAGAGGGCCATCCTCGGTACTCACACTTATCTTGAGTCTTTTAGTAGTAACCATTAACTTGTCTATGAACTGTATAGGCAACCAAGTAGTCCTTTACCGCAGACGTGACTATTCGAATAGATGATGTTAACCCTGTAGGGGTGTACTTCTTCATACATGCTCTCACCACTTACCGTCATTTACATGACATGTACTCGGCAACCTTCAAGTGGAAGCCCAACGAGGGTGTCGGCCACGGCCTACCTAAACACTCAAGTCTCTAGTCCAGGTTCGTCGCCTATCCAGGTTCCATCCGCAGGGAGTCCGACTGAGGTTTCCACATACGGCCCCGAACAATGTGTACAGGGTCCCGAGACGCCAAACGGGCGCCCGGCATACCCGGCCACAGTGTATCTACCGCATCATAGCCCACCCCTGGTCAGCGCTACGCACGGCCGCCAACACATAACCTATAAACACTAGAAACTAGTTGCAACTCCTAGACAGAGTACTAGGGTGGTTAAGAAGCCGAGAGGGTCAATTAAGGATCCCAATGCATGGTAGTAACCGATTCTTAAATCACACATACAGATCTTAGTTCTTAGGGATGGCCTCAATGAAACAACCCACCATGTACTCCTACATGGCCTCTCATCGATACCTTTACCAAATCATGTTCAACACATTCCTCATATTACCGACATAATCATTTCACTCTAGCCCATCACCCAGATGAACCAGACCTGACACAACTCTAAGCATAGCAGGCATAGCAAGGTAGGAAACACATACATGGCTCAATCAACTCCTACACATGCTAGTGGGTTTCATCTAGTTACTGTGGCAATGACAGGTCATGCAGAGGATAAGGGTTCAACTACCGCAGCACACAGCAGTTTGAAATGTTGTTGTCTTAATGCAGTAAATGAGAGCAGGAGAGAGAACATGGGATTGTATCGATATGATCGATG
This sequence comes from Triticum aestivum, assembly GCF_018294505.1. NCBI lineage: Eukaryota > Viridiplantae > Streptophyta > Magnoliopsida > Poales > Poaceae > Triticum > Triticum aestivum. The sequence goes on along the minus strand of NC_057806.1, from coordinate 52,404,775 downwards.
GGTCTGCTTGCCTGATGGAGTAGTAGTAGGGTAATGCCCTTCAGTTGGATACTCGGAAATATCCTCGGAGGCAGAACCTACCATGAAAGACACCACAGAACACAATCATCACATGGCAATATGCAACAATATGATGCATGCTATGACATGGCAATATGAGGTGTCCTGCCTAATGCAATGTGAAACAAGTTGGTTTGGGTCCATTTGAATCATCATTTGAATCGAAGATTCAAATGGAAGCTTATGTTCTTAAGCCTTATAAGTGTTTTAGCTTGTTTCACCTAAACAGCAAGGTTAAATTGTTTTGTCATGCATGAAACCATTACAGATGGAAAGATTGAATTTTTCTGATCAAATTTCATATATAAATCTTTGCATTTGGAGTTACAGATTAAAAGTTATGAATTTTTGAAGTTTGTAATATTTTATGGAATTTCCTATATAAGAATAAATTCCAGTAATTGAGTTATTGCGTCAGCATTCCGTCAGGGTGACGTCAGTGGTCAACGGGGTCGGTCCAGGTCAAACCTGACTAGTGGGACCCGCATGTCAGTAGTTAATTAACTAACTAATTTTGGTTAGTGCTAATCTAAGTTAATTAGCAGGGCGGTCCCACGTGTCATAGACTCAGGGGAAGTCAACCTGGGCCCACACGGGGTCAAACAGGGTCAAACTCGCCGGCATTTAGCCGCCGGCGAGGCCAGACGCGGCGGAGTGATGCGGGTTTTGTGCTTCGGCGACCAAAACGATGGTGGAGAGGATCTACGCGTAGCTGGGAGCAAGCCGCATCGAGTGGTGGCAGTGGGTGGAGCTGGGGTGGCCGGAAACGTCGCCGGCGACGACCTTGGCGGTCACCGGAGTTCGGGCGAGGTCGAAACCGAGGCTACGGGGCACGGGGAGGCGCGTGGAGTGGTGCTATGGGCTCCTGTGAGTGCGGTGAGTGCGTTGGTCACAATGGTGTGGCCGGTGGGTGGCCGGAGTCATGTCGGCGACGAGCTCGGCGGCGGCGGGTGCTCGGGTGAGCGTGGTGCAGTGCACACGGTGCATGAGGGAGTTAATGGAGAGGGGGAGGAGGTAGCTGGGCTCATGGCGATCACAACGAGGCAGACGGCGAGGTCGGGGATAGCTGGTGCTGCGGTGAAGGCGAAGGGGATCTCCTGCGGCCGGAGTTGGGGAAGACGGGGTCGGGGGCGACTCCAGAGTAGGCGAGCGCTCGGGGCTTGGCCTGCTCGACGTAGTCGACGACGGCGGAGCTCATGGACAAGGTGATGCGACACAGGGATGATGACGGAGGTGGTTATCACGGTGGCGCGGGCGCGGTGGCGTCGGCCATGGTGCGGGAGAGCGAGGGAGAGGGGCTGGGGAGGAGAGGGTGTGTCTGCGAGCTCGGGGGAGGAGTGTGTGACCGAACCAGCGCAGCAGCACGGCGAGGGGAGGAAGCAGGGCGGCAGGCAGCTGCGTGGCGCACGCAGGTGCCGGCGTCGAGCACCTGCCTGCCTACCTGGCCAAGCCAAGTAGCTCACTGGAGCGGTGGCTGGGCTGGGCCGGCAGGTGGGCCGGCTAGGTGGCGCCAGGTAAGCCTCTACTCTCTCTGCTTTCTGTTTTTCTTTTTATTTATTCCTGTTCTGTGTTTTGAAATAGTAAAAATACTATTTCATTTAGGAAAAACCTGAAAATATTCAGAGGCACATTTGAAAATATTCTCAACAGCCTAAAAATACTTTCAGGATTATTTGGGCATTTTAAAACATTTTAGGATTTAAATTGCCCAAATGCAATTAGTAATGAATTAATCCAATGACCTTATGATGTCCTAGAAAAGTGTGCACCATTTTTGTCAAAGGTTTTAACCCAAAACAAAAAGGGTGGACTTTTTAGAAGGGCATTTCAGGTTCATTGAAAAAGTTTTCAGTAAACCCTAGTTATTCGAGGGAGGGGGGTGCTGGGGGTTCTGTCATCCCCATTTCAGTTTTTTGGGAAAATAAACATGATGCAACACTCTAATGCATGAACTAGCTAGGGTGTGACAGACATGGTGTTCATCTACAATGGAAGCACCTCGCAGTGCTTCCAGCAGATCCTCCGATGCCTCTGGTTGGACAAAGGTCACCGGCGGAACAAGCACACCCCCTCCTTTCGGGGAAGGCCGTTCACTGGACTCCGGAGCCGTGCAGGTCTCTGGAATGATATCCAGCTGAGGGCCGAATGGAACTCGGCCCCCACCATCAGTCCCCATGGGGGCTTTTTTCCCCATGTGTCCGGCGGCCGTAGAGTCATCCTTGGACACCGCCCTGACAATCTCCGAAGCCTCCCCTTGGTCGGAGAAGGCTCTTTGGGACACCACCTCGTCATCACCCTTGGGCGAGGTAGAGTGAGCAGGTGGCGGCTACATGCTAGCCATCTCCTTTGAGTCTAGCGAACCCTTTGTTGAGGATTGCGAAGAACTTTCGCGGGCCGGACTACAATAGCATAAATTAAACGTATTAATGTTGCAAAAGGGAAAGGCCAAGCATTTGGACGAGCATAAGGTCTTGGGTTCTTACGAAGCGGCCCGGGGCTTGGTCCGGGGCATTCGTTCCGGACTGCTATCGACATCCCACGCGGAGTTATCCGCGAGGGAGACCTTCCCCCTCTTGGGTGCCTTCGCCTCCAGGTTCGTGAAGGCCACCCTTTTCTCCCTTCCCCCCTCAGGGGGGAGTTGTCTTCTTCCTCCTCCTCGTCGCCGTCCTGAGCGACCGAAGGGTCAGTCTCGTCTTCGGACAACAGGTCCGAAGTACCCTTTCGACGAAGGCCACTCCTGGTTCCGTTGGCCATCATCTTGGTCTTCTTCTCTGGCACGTCATAAGGTGCTAAGAACAACTTCATCATCAGGAGTGGTGTCTCTTTGTCTTTGGGTAGAGGGGCCGAACAGTTATTCCGCCTCGCTGCTGTCAGGACCCCGATTCCAAGTCACATCGATCTAGCCGGTAACACCTCATATCACATTGCGGCCTCACGCACGGTATCCCCACAGGTGTCGCCTTACCATGGCCCGGGACCGTTTGCGCCTTTTGGCTCACGTATATGATAGTGTCGCTAGCATCCATATGGCGGAGAACCCGGGCCGACATGGCTAGTCATGAACCCAAAGCGGCACAGACCTATGGAGACAGGCATACATGAATCACATCGAGCATGTCGGTCATCAGCGAGTGAATCCGGGCTGTAGCACTGGGCTAACAGGACTCCGGGGAACCCGGGCTGTAGCAGGCTAGGCAGGACTCCGGATGTCACCGCGTGACATTTCCCCGAAGGGACAGACACAGGAACGAAGTGAAACACATGCCGGCCAGTCAAGTGTCCAGAGCAGTAGTGCTGGGCTAGCAGGACTCCGGTGAACCGGGCTGTAGCGGACTACTATCGCTCAGGAAGCACTAGACTACATTTCCCCATATGAGAGGCTGCCAAGGATAATCAACTAGATTGTCGGATCCCACTCATACCAAGCATTTCAATCATACACACAATATGCCCGATATGAGTACATACAACATGGCATCACAACAAAACTCTACAACTCAAGTACTTTATTTAAAAGGCTCCAGAGGAGCCATACATAACATATTCATACAGGTAGGGGTCACACGACCCGACACTCAAGTCATACAATCATACAAGCACATGCGGAAGCAACTTAGTCTGAGTACAGACACTAGAAAGGAAAAACGGCTTGAAGAAGCCTATTTATCTATAGAGGGCCCTTCCAAGGCTTGGACCACCACCTGGGTGGCTAGTCACTCGTCGACATCAAGGTCTACATAGAACCCATCGGAGGGGCGGTGTTGTCGTCTGAAAACAGTAATTAAGCAAACATGAGTACAAAGGTACTCAGCAAGTCTTACATCAGAACCTACTATACATGCTCATTCTCAAGAAGGTGGTGGAGTTATTGCAGCAAGCCAGCTTTGACTCTTGGCTAAGCTATCCTAAGGAACACCACTAGTAAAATAGTTTTCGCACATGAGTCCACTAATTACCAACACAATACTCCATCGGGGATCCTCCCTCGTCATCCTACGAGAGGGCCATCCTCGGTTCTCACACTTATCTTGAGTCTTTTAGTAGTATCCATTAACTTGTCTATGAACTGTATAGGCAACCAAGTAGTCCTTTACCACAGACGCGGCTATTCGAATAGTTTTATACCCTGCAGGGGTGTACTTCATCACACATGTTTCCACCACTTAGCGTCTGCACACGACATGTGCTCGACAGACTTCAAGCGAAAACCGACGTGGGTGTAGACCACGACCTGACTAACCGCACAAGTCTCTAGTCCAGGTTTATCGCCTATTCAGGTTCCATCCGCAAGGAAATCCGGTCGGGGTGTACTCAACGGCCCCAAACGATGTGTGCAGGGTTCCCGAGACACCAAACGGGCGACTCGGTACACCGTGCCATGGTGTATCTACCGCATCATAGCCCACCCCTAGGGTCAGCACTACGCACGGCCGCCAACACATAACCTACAAACACCAGAAACTAGTTGCAACTCCTGGATAGAGGACAAGAGGGGTCAGTAAGTCGAGCGGGGTCATATTTCAGGGCCCAATGTGTGGTAGTAGCTGAATCTTAAATCACGCATACAGATCTCAGTTCTTATGGACGGCCTCAATGAAACAACCCACCATGTACTCCTACATGGCCTCTCATCGATACCTTTACCAAAACATGTTCAACACATCCCTCACATTACCGACATAATCATTTCACTCTAGCCCATCACCCAGATGAACCAGACCTGACACAACTCTAAGCATAGCAGGCATAGCATGGTAGGAACACAAATATGGCTCAATCAACTCCTACACATGCTAGTGGGTTTCATCTAGTTACTGTGGCAATGACAGGTCATGCAAAGGAAGTGGGTTCAACTACCGCAACACACAGCAGTTTGAATCATGTTGTTTTAATGAAGTAAACAAGAGTAGAAGCGAGAACATGGGTTTGTATCGGAATGATCAATGGGTTGCTTGCCTGATGTAGTGGTAGTAGGGTACTGCCCTTCAGACGGATATTCGGGGTTATCCTCGGAGATAGAACCTACCACGAAAAACACACCGAACATAATCAACACATGACGATATGCAACAATATGATGCATGCTATGACATGGCAATATGAATGTGTCTTGGCCTAATGCAAGCTGAAACAGAAAGGAATGAACTCATTTGAATCAAAGATTCAAATGTTAGTTCATTTAACATAGCCATTTTAGTGCATTATCTTATTTTGATTAAACAGCAAGGTTAACTTGTTCTGTCATGCATGAAACAATTACGAATGGATAGATTGAATTTTTCTGATCAAAATTCATATATAAATCTTTGCATTTGGAGTTACAGAATAATTTGTATGAATTTTTGAAGTTTGCAACAATTTCTGGAAATTTCTGTATAAAAATAAATCCAGAAATTAGTTATTGCATCACCAGTGCATCAGGGTGACGTCAGTGGTCAACGGGGACGGTCCAGGTCAAACCTGACAGTGGGTCCCGCGTGTCAGTGTGATTAGTTTAACTAGATATTAGTTAATACTAATCCTAATTACTAAACAGGGCTGGGCCCTACCTGTCATTGACCCAGGGGGGTCAAACTGGGCCCACCCATGGTCAAACAGGGTCAGCGGGGTCAACTCGCCGGTGTTTAGCCGCCGGCGAGGCCAAACGTGGCGGTGCAGGTGCGGGTTTCACCTACAGGGCACCGTTCGGGGCGCCGTTGGGCTCTATGGATAGCTGGGAGCGAGCGGCGGCGGTTGGTGCGGGTGATTGGGCTCGGGGTCGCAGAAATGGCTCCAACGACGAGTTTGGCAGCGACCGGAGCTCGGGTGAGCTCGGACCCGTCGCTAGGAGGCAAGGCAAGGCATGGGCATGGTGCGTTGTGCTCCTGGGGATGTGGTGAAGTTAGTGGACTAAGTGGCGTGGCCGTGGCATGGCCGGAGCCTCGTCGACGACGAGCTCCACGGCGGCGCGTGCGTGCGAACTCCGTGTGCTCGCTGTGGTGCACGAGAAGGAGAGCAGAGAGGATAGAGAGGTGGCTAAGCTCACGGCGGTTGCGACGGAGTTGACGGCGAGGTCGGAGACGAGCCGGAGCAAGCGGGGCGGCGGAGGCGATCTGGCCAGCAGGAGGTTGAAGACGAGCTCGGTGAAGACGCTCGGGGGCCTCCGGCGGGGCGTGGCTTGGTGGGACGGTCGAGGAGGGAGTGGCGGAGCTTCAGGACACAGTGGAGCGGCGCGTTGACGACGGTGGGCACGGTTACGGCGGCGGAACGGCGGCGGTTGCGTCGGCCATGGCGGAGGGGAGCGAGGGAGAGAGCCATGGGGAATGGACGTGTCCAGGGGGTTCGGTGCACGACGTGGAGGTCGTCTAGGCCAGCAGAGCGGCGAGGGGAGGAAGCAGGGCAGCGGGCAGCTGCGTGGCACGCGCTGGTGCCGGCGTCGAGCAGCTGCCTGCCTGCCTGGCCAAGCCAAGCAGCTCACTGGAGTGTTGGCTGGGCTGGGCCGGCAGGTGGGCCTGCTGGGTGGGCGCCAGGTAAGCTTTCTCTTCCTGTCTTTCCTGTTTGTTTTCTTTTTCTATTTTTTGTAACTTTAGGGCTTTATTAAAAAATACTTAGGTACTTGCTAAAATCCAGAATGTCCTAGAAAAGAGTGCACCATTTTTGCCAGGGGTTTTAACCCAATCCAGAAATGATGAACATTTTGTGAAGAGCATTTTGGGTTCATTGAAAATAATTTTAGTAAACCCTAGTTGTTTCCAGGGGGTGCTGGGGGTTCTGTCATCCCCATTTCAAGTTTCTGTAAAAGTAGACATGATGCAACACTCTAATGCATGAACCAGCTAGGGTGTGATAGCTCAACCCCACTCAAAAGAATCTCGTCCCGAGATTTAGGATCCTCCGGGAAGAAGGTGGGGTACTCGAGTCAAAGACGATCCTCCCTTTCCCAAGTGGCTTCTTTCTCGGAATGGTGTGACCATTGAACCTTGAGAAACTTGATATTATGGCGTCGAGTGGTACGCTCGGCTTGATCAAGGATACGAACGGGATATTCCCGATATGAGAGGTTATCTTGTAGATCAAGCGTTTCGTGGTCCACTCCACGGATAGGATCCGAGAAGCAACGCCTGAGTTGAGAAACGTGGAAGACATCATGAACTCTGGAAAGATGCGAAGGTAGTTCCAACTGGTAGGCAACTTCCCCTCGTTTGGCAAGAATGCGAAAGGGTCCAATGTAACGAGGAGCCAATTTGCCTTTGATACCGAAACGATGGGTTCCCTTTAAAGGTGTAACCCGAAGGTAAGCCTTCTCGCCAACTTCATAAGACATAGGCTTATGCTTGCGGTCATATTGACTCTTTTGGCGAGATTGGGCCGTTTTCAATTTCTCACGAATAACGCGAACCTGCTCTTCTGCTTCCTGGATCATATCCGGGCCAAAGAGTTGTCTTTCCCCGGTTTCTGACCAGTTAAGAGGCGTTCGACATTTTCGTCCATAGAGAACTTCGAAAGGAGCTTTGCCCAAGCTAGCTTGATAACTATTGTTATAAGCAAACTCCGTGAATGGAAGGCATTTCTCCCAACCCATTCCGAATGAGATGACAGAAGCTCGGAGCATATCTTCCAGAATTTGATTGACTCGCTCTACTTGACCACTTGATTGAGGATGGAAGGCGGTGCTAAAAGAGAGACGAGTTCCCATAGCATTTTGGAAACTTTCCCAAAATTGAGAGGTGAAGAGACTCCCACGGTCTGAGTTAATTTCCAATGGGACACCATGAAGAGACACTATTCGGGAGATGTATAAATCAGCTAGCTGGCTAGCGGTGATACTCTCACGAACAGGTAGGAAATGGGCTACTTTGGAAAGAAGGTCGATCACGACGAAGATGGCATTATTCCCTCTCTTGGTCCTGGGAAACCCAGTATTGAAATCCATACTGAATTTATCCCATTTCCACTCAGGAATAGCCAAAGGTTGAAGGGTGACAGCAGGCCGTTGATGCTCTGCTTTAACACGACGACAGACGTCGCAACTAGCAATGTATTGAGCAATTTCTCTCTTCATCCTAGTCCACCAAAACCTCTGGCGTAGGTCTTGATACATCTTGGTACTACCGGGATGAATGGTGAGAGGGGAGTCATGAGCTTCCTTAAGAATCAACTGGCGTAAATGTTGTTTCTTGGGAACCACCAAGCGGTTCTGGAATAAGAAAACACCTTGCTCATCCACGGAAAACATTTAGCAACTCCGCTAGCGATGTTTTCCTTAATCCGGGATATGCCCTTATCACGTTTCTGGGCAGTTATAATTTGATCCGTAAGGTTAGGCTTTGCCACCAGGGTGGATAGGAATCCTCGAGGAACAATGTGAAGATTAAGCTTACGAAATTCCTCATGGAGAAGTGGTTGACTTTGTTGTAACATCAGGTTGTTACAATAAGATTTACGACTTAGCGCATCAGCCATGACATTGGCTTTGCCCGGGGTGTAAGTTATTCCTAAGTCGTAATCCGAGATCAACTCGACCCAACGTCGTTGCCTAAGATTCAAATCCGGTTGGGTGAAGATATATTTCAAACTTTGGTGATCGGTGAAGATCTCGCAACGATTACCGAGGAGGTAATGTCGCCAAGTTTTAAGTGCATGGACTACAGCTGCAAGCTCTAGATCATGTGTGGGATAATTTTCCTCATGTGGGTGTAATTGCCGTGAAGCATAGGCAATTACCTGACGATCTTGCATGAGTATGCAACCTAGTCCTTGTCGCGAGGCGTCGCAATAGATAATAAAGTCCTTGGAGAAATCTGGTGGTACAAGTACGGGTGCAGATGTCAGGCGTCTTTTCAGTTCCTGAAAGCTGAACTCGCACTGTGGGGTCCACTCGAACTTTTTATCTTTCTTGAGGAGTTCAGTTAGAGGTTTAGCAACCTTGGAGAAATTCTCGACGAAGCGGCGGCAATAGCTCGCTAAGCCAAGGAAGCTCCGAACTTGCTTGACCGTCTCAGGTGGAGTCCAATCAAGGACGGCTTGAACTCGCTCGGGATTGACAGCAATACCCTTACCAGAGATTACATGGCCTAGATAGGTCACTTCTGGCAACCAAAATTCACACTTGGAGAATTTGGCATAAAGGCGATGCTCTCGAAGTTTCGTCAATACCAGCCTTAGATGTTCGGCATGTTCCTCTTCATTCTTGGAGTAGATGAGTATGTCATCGAGGTATACTACGACGAATTTATCCAAATACTCCATGAAGACCGAGTTCATTAACCGAGAGAAGGTGGCTGGGGCATTGGTTAAACCGAAGGACATAACGGTGTACTCGTATTGGCCATAGCGAGTAACAAAGGCCGTTTTGGGAATGTCCCCGTTTCTGATTTTGATTTGATGGTAGCCCAACCTCAAATCCATCTTGGAAAAGACTGAGGATCCAGCGAGCTGGTCATACAGATCGTTGATCCTGGGAAGCGGATACTTGTTCTTGATAGTGACCAAGTTGACAGGTCGGTAATCTACAACCATCCGATCCGTTCCATCCTTCTTCTTGACGAAGAGGACGGGGCAAGCCCAAGGAGAGGAACTAGGACGGATGAAACCCTTTTTCAAGGACTCATCGAGTTGGTTCTTAAGCTCGGCTAGTTCTAAGGGTGCCATCTTATAGGGTCTTCTAGAAATTGGAACGGTTCCTGGAACAAGGTCTATCACAAACTCGACATCCCTGTCAGGTGGAACACCTGGCAGTTCTTCTGGAAAGACATCCGGAAAGTCCCGGACTACCGGAATATCTTCAAGGTCTGGAAGGGGGTTGGCATTTAGGGAGTAAAGCTGGCGCTTGGCCACTCGAGTTAAGACATTGACTGTCTTGCCCGATGGGTGAGTAAGTTGAACGGTTCTAGTGGCACAATCAATCTTAGCGTAATGAGCTGACATCCAGTCCATACCCAAGATGATGTTTATGTCCGAGGACTTGAGAGCTATTAAGGATGCAAGGAAGACAAGTCTATCGACAAGAATTTCGTTCCCATGGCTTACTCTAGAAGTTTGCCATTTGGAACCCGGAGTTTGAATTACCATGGAAATGGGCATGTCACAGAATGTTGTGTTATGCAATCGAGCATAGCTCTCAGATATGAATGAATGAGATGCTCCAGTATCGAAAAGAACAGATGCCGGATGGCAATTAACAAGGAGCGTACCAAGGACGACGTTAGGATCCTCATGAGCCTCCTCGGCTGATACATAGTTGACATGGCCACGTGCAGTGGTGACCGGCTTGGCGTAGAATGCCTTTCCCGCTGGCTTACCACGACCAACGGACTTTCCAGACTGACTGGGGTTGTTGTTCTGGGGACACTCTCGACTATAGTGACCCGACTCTCCACACTTGAAACATGTCACAACATTAGGGCGTGGAGCAGCATTAGCAGCGGGGCCACCATAGGGCTTGGACGGTGCAAACTGCTGGTTGGGGCGAGGCGCCTCAAAGGATGGCCTCGGAATGAACCTGGGTGGCAGTACCGTGCTTGGAATCCACACCCGGCGCTCCTGAGATCCAGAGCCGGATGAAGAGCCAAAATCACGAGAGTGGTTGCGTGAAGCATCATAGTCAGACTGGCCTGTCTCAGCACTGATGGCTTTATTGACCAACTTCTGAAAAGAGGTGCACTCGTGCAGACGAAGATCGCGGCGAAGCTCAGGGCTAGGTCCCTTGCGGAACCTTGCCTGCTTCTTAGCGTCGGTGGATACCTCTTCAGGAGCATATCATGCCAGATTCCCAAATTCACGACTATATGCATCCATAGTCAGTCTTCCTTGGGTGAAATTGCAGAACTCTTCCCTCACTGAATTCAGCCCAAGTAGTGATTTGGCCGACCAGGCGCATAGCTTCAAAATTTTCCCACCAAAGGCTATCAGGGCCTTCGAGGTGATAGGCAACATAAGTAACCTTATCAGCTTCGGCTACGTTGGCAGAACGTAGCTTGTGGGTGATGCTGCGAAGCCAGTCATCTGCGTCGAGGGGCTCGACGGAATGGTTAAACTTTGGTGTGTACAACTTGATGAAGTCATTGATTGACACCAAGTCATTTCGCTGATGGCGTGCAGTGTTCTGCTCAATCCGCTCCAGCAAGCGGTTAGTCTCACGCTTGTTTCTTTCCGCCTCCAGCATCACTTCGGCCAGGGAAGGCAGGTGAGGCAGATTTTCACCCCTAACTGCACTGGCTTCCCCCTGCTCCGGGGTAGCAGGGTTGCTGCGGGTGTTGACAAGACAACGGTTTAGATAAGGATGGCACAACTTAGCGAGGAAGTGCAGAATATAATGGATAACACGGAATGCAGAGATGTTCATCCGTATGACATGGTAATATAGAACTGCCATATATATACCAACAGTCATACACACCATACATATTTTAGTACAAGCCCAGGCTACAGTACAACTATGATGGAAGACGTTACATCTCATCGGAGGCATTCCAAGCTCCTATACATTATTTTTCTACACCTCCGGAATTGATTACACACTAAGTCATATTCCACAAGTCACGCAGGACAGTGGAAATACAACTATTACAATACTAGTGATACTACTACTAACTCAGACAGCTCCATAGTAGTCCTCATAGAAGTCACCTCCATAGCCTGAAAGTTCAACATGATCATCCGGGAACAGACGGTCCTAAGGAGCTTGTGGACCATAGGGGCTAGGATGAGGTCTTGGACCAACAAACGGTGGCCTGCGGGACCACGGGGTGGGGTGATGCCTCCCACATCACGCCAATCCACCATGTCTGGCAGAGCCGATCTCACAGGATACAGATCCCTTGTATCCATACATCCAGCTTGCACAGCAGGTGCAAACCGAGTCAAAGTGGCCCAATGATCAGCACGGGTGTTGAAAAGCTCCAGTCTCAAGGCCCGATTCTCTCGGTCCTTATCCTCGAGCATCTCGGCAGTGGTGCGAGTTAGTGAGTCCTCACGTGTGGAGTCAGCATAGATAGCCTGGAGATACCCTTGCGCTCCCGGGAGTGAAGCTGGCATATAACGGAAGTCGGTGTTCCGAAGCAGGCCAGTCCGGACTCGCATGATGGTCATCATGGAATAGGCAGCATCCTGCACAGCCATCTCAACAGTAACCCCGAGTCCATAGGAACAGTGGAGGGGCTCGGTAGATCCAGGATAAGAAGGAAATATCCTGACGGTGCAGAAATATTGGCTTTGATTAAAGTCTCGGAATTGCTCTTCGACAGTGTATTCGGGATACCAACGGTAACCCGTCTCGATCATTACCCGGACTAACATAGCAGTATGACCGGGCACATCGAGGCACCGGGTCAGGCGAACCACTTGGTTTTGAGCACGAGTGGCCATCTGAAAGCACAACCACAATGCAAAGACATTAGAATTTCTAGGGAAAATTTGACAGCATAACAGCTGTAAATGCTCAGAAAAAGATTTGAGACATCCACAACAGTTTGCAATACCACTCAACAACATCATATCAGGGTTCTGATTCAACTGGCAACATACTAAAAGTAGTAGAAACTGTACTGAGGCTTGTAACAACAATCCTATAAGCTACTACGGATTAGTAACACGTGAACCTGACAGAAGAAGAGAGCCTAGTCCTTAACCCACGTTGAATGAGAAGAGAATGACTCAGATCAGAGGGCATAAGGTAAAGGAGTAAAAGAGCCTTACGTTCCCTCCCACAATCAATTCCCCTACATATAACTAAAGCATTTCTAGACTCGACATCGACCAGTTTGGCTCAACGAACCTACAGGCAGTCCGGCTCTGATGCCAACGCTGTCAGGACCCCGATTCCAAGTCACATCGATCTAGCCGGTAACACCTCATATCACATTGCGGCCTCACGCACGGTATCCCCACGGGTGTCGCCTTACCATGGCCCGGGACCGTTTGCGCCTTTTGGCTCACGTATATGATAGTGTCGCTAGCATCCATATGACGAGAACCCGGGCCGACATGGCTAGTCGTGAACCCAAAGCGGCACAGACCTATGGAGACAGGCATACATGAATCACATCGAGCATGTCGGTCATCAGCGTGTGAATCCGGGCTGTAGCACTGGGCTAACAGGACTCCGGGAACCCGGGCTGTAGCAGGCTAGGCAGGACTCCGGATGTCACCGCGTGACATTTCCCCGAAGGGACAGACATAGGAACGAAGTGAAACACATGCCGGCCAGTCAAGTGTCCTGAGCAGTAGTGCTGGGCTAGCAGGACTCCGGTGAACCGGGCTGTAGCGGACTACTATGGCTCAGGAAGCACTAGACTACATTTCCCCATAAGAAGGCTGCCAAGGATAAACAACTAGATTGTCGGATCCCACTCATACCAAGCATTTCAATCATACACACAATATGCCCGATATGAGTACATACAACATGGCATCACAACAAAACTCTACAACTCAAGTACTTTATTTAAAAGGCTCCGAGGAGCCATACATAACATATTCATACAGGTAGGGGTCACACGACCCGGCACTCAAGTCATACAATCATACAAGCACATGCGGAAGCAACTTAGTCTGAGTACAGACACTAGAAAGGAAAAAGGCTTGAAGAAGCCTATTTATCTATAGAGGGCCCTTCCAAGGCTTGGACCACCACCTGGGTGGCTAGTCACTCGTCGACATCAAGGTCTACGTAGAACCCATCGGAGGGGGCGGTGTTGTTGTCTGAAAACAGTAATTAAGCAAACATGAGTACAAAGGTACTCAGCAAGTCTTACATCAGAACCTACTATACATGCTCATTCTCAAGAAGGTGGTGGAGTTATTGCAGCAAGCAAGCTTTGACTCTTGGCTAAGCTATCCTACGAGACTCCACTAGTAAAATAGTTTTCGCACACGAGTCCACTAATCACCAACACAATACTCCATCGGGGATCCTCCCTCGTCATCCTACGAGAGGGCCATCCTCGGTACTCACACTTATCTTGAGTCTTTTAGTAGTATCCATTAACTTGTCTATGAACTATATAGGCAACCAAGTAGTCCTTTACCGCGGACGCGGCTATTCGAATAGTTTTATACCCTGCAGGGGTGTACTTCATCACACATGTTTCCACCACTTAGCGTCTGCACACGACATGTGCTCGGCAGACTTCAAGCGAAAACCGACGTGGGTGTAGACCACGACCTGACTAACCGCACAAGTCTCTAGTCCAGGTTTATCGCCTATTCAGGTTCCATCCGCAAGGAAATCCGGCCGGGGTGTCCTCAACGGCCCCAAACGATGTGTGCAGGGTTCCCGAGACACCAAACGGGCGACTCGGTACACCGTGCCATGGTGTATCTACCGCATCATAGCCCACCCCTAGGGTCAGCGCTACGCACGGCCGCCAACACATAACCTACAAACACCAGAAACTAGTTGCAACTCCTGGACAGAGGACGAGAGGGGTCAGTAAGTCGAGCGGGGTCATATTTCAGGGCCCAATGTGTGGTAGTAGCTGAATCTTAAATCACGCATACAGATCTCAGTTCTTATGGACGGCCTCAATGAAACAACCCACCATGTACTCCTACATGGCCTCTCATCGATACCTTTACCAAAACATGTTCAACACATCCCTCACATTACCGACATAATCATTTCACTCTAGCCCATCACCCAGATGAACCAGACCTGACACAACTCTAAGCATAGCAGGCATAGCATGGTAGGAACACAAATATGGCTCAATCAACTCCTACACATGCTAGTGGGTTTCATCTAGTTACTGTGGCAATGACAGGTCATGCAAAGGAAGTGGGTTCAACTACCGCAACACACAACAGTTTGAATCGCGTTGTCTTAATGCAGTAAACAAGAGCAGAAGAGAGAACATGGGTTTGTATCGGAATGATCAATGGGTTGCTTTCCTGATGTAGTGGTAGTAGGATACTGCCCTTCAGATGGATATTCGGTGTTATTCTCGGAGACAACCTACCACGAAAAACACACCGAACATAATCAACCATGACGATATGCAACAATATGATGCATGCTATGACATGGCAATATGAATGTGTCTTGGCCTAATGCAAGCTAAAACAGAAAGGAATGAACTCATTTGAATCAAAGATTCAAATGTTAGTTCATTTAACATAGCCATTTTAGTGCATTATATTATTTTGCTTAAAAATCAAGGTTAACTTGTTCTTTCATGCATGAAACCATTACCAATGGATAGATTGAATTTTTCTGATCAAAATTCATATATAAATCTTTGCATTTGGAGTTACAGAATAATTTCTATGAATTTTTGAAGTTTGCAACAATTTCTGGAAATTTCTGTAGAAAAATAAATCCAGAAATTAGTTATTGCGTCAACAGTGTGTTAGGGTGACGTCAGTGGTCAACAGGGACGGTCCAGGTCAAACCTGACAGTGGGTCCCGCGTGTCAGTGTGATTAGTTTAACTAGATATTAGTTAATACTAATCCTAATTAGTCAACAGGGCTGGGCCCTACCTGTCATTGACCCAGGGGGTTCAAACTGGGCCCACCCATGGTCAAACGGGGTCAGCGGGGTCAACTCGCCGGTGTTTAGCTGCCGGCGAGGCCAAACGCGGCGGTGCAGGTGCGGGTTTCACCTACAAGGCACAGTTCGGGTCGTCGTTGGGCTCTATGGATAGCTGGGAGCGAGCCGCGGTGGTTGGTGTGGGTGGTTGGGCTCGGGGTCGCCGGAAACGGTGCCGACGACGAGTTTGGCGGTGGCTGGAGCTCGGGTGAGCTCGGACCCGTCGCTAGGAGGCAAGGCGAGGCACGGGCGTGGTGCGTTGTGCTCCTGGGGATGTGGTGAAGTTAGTGGACTAAGTGGCGTGGCCGTGGCATGGCCGGAGCCTCGTCGACGACGAGATCGGCAGCGGCGCGTGCAGGCGAACTCCTTGTGCTCGCTGTGGTGCACGAGAAGGAGAGCGGAGAGGATAGGGAGGTGGCTAAGCTCACGGCGGTTGCGACGGAGTTGACGGCGAGGTCGGAGACAAGCCGGAGCAAGCAGGGCGGCGGGGGTGATCTGGCTGGCAGGAGGTTGAAGACGAGCTCGGTGAAGATGCTCGGGGGCCTCCGGCGGGGCGTGGCTCGGTGGGACGGTCGAGGAGGGAGTGGCGGAGCTTCAGGACACAATGGAGCGGCGCGTTGACGACGGTGGCCACGGTTATGGTGGCGGAACGGCGGCAGCTGCGTCGGCCATGGCGGAGGGGAGCAAGGGAGAGAGCCAGGGGGAATGGACGTGTCCAGGGGGTTCGGTGCGTGATGTGGAGGTCGTCCAGGCCAGCAGAGCGGCGAGGGAGGAAGCAGGGCGGCGGGTAGCTGCGTGGCACGCGCTGGTGCCGGCGTCGAGCAGCTGCCTGCCTGGCCAAGCCAAGTAGCTCGCTGGAGCGTTGGCTGGGCTGGGCCGGCAGGTGGGCCTGCTAGGTGGGCGCCAATTAAGCTTTCTCTTCCTCTCTTTCCTGTTTGTTTTCTTTTTCTATTTTTTTGTAACTTTAGGGCTTTATTAAAAATACTTAGGCACTTGCTAAAATCCTGAAAATAATTGTGGGCTCTGTTGGGATTATTCCTAACAGCCCTCACTTAAATCCAGAATTATTTGGGCATTTAAAATATTTTATAGCATTTAAATGCCCAAATTGAAATACTTATGATTTAATTCAAAGAATCGAGAATGTCCTAGAAAAGAGTGCACCATTTTTGCGAGGGGTTTTAACCCAATCCAGAAATGATGAACATTTTGTGATGGGCATTTTGGGTTCATTGAAAATAATTTTAGTAAACCCTAGTTGTTTCCAGGGGGGTGCTGGGGGTTCTGTCATCCCCATTTCAAGTTTCTGTAAAAGTAGACATGATGCAACACTCTAATGCATGAACCAGCTAGGGTATCCGGCCTCTCGGAGCTCCTCGATATCTTTCTTCTTAATGGAGGAGGCCATCCACTTGCCTCTGGCTCCGGATCCGGACATGGTTGGGTGTTTGTTTGAGTGGGAACAGATGAGGACTTGGGCGCTCGAGCTCAAGAGCGGAGAGGCAGGAAGAAAGCGTGGGTGAAGAGAGAGGAATCTTATCTCCTTATAAGGGCGGTGAATATCGAACACCCCCCCATTCGCCTTAAAATTTGCCTACTCCCAAGGGCTGTGTAAACGACACGGTTGGGTTACCCGCGCCCGTATTGATGAGAATCCCATGATAAGGGGACATGATCTCTGCTTTGACAAGATGTGCCAATAGCAACCACTTCTCGAAACGTGGAGCGGCAGGCAAAAAATGGTTCGAAATTATGACCAGACAGACGTGACGCCACATTACTAAAGTTGTCAGCAGATCGGACTCGTGTATTATTATATTCTCTATACGGTTGTGTGCGGTGTGTGTTACCTGTCGGGACCCCGATTCTAGGTCACACCGATCTAGCATGTAACACCTCATATCACTTTGCGGCCTCATGGACGGTATTCCCAAGGGTGTCGCTTCACCATGGCCCGGGACCGTTTGCGCCTTTTGGCTCACGTATATGATATTATCGCTAGCATCCATATGACAGAGAATTCGGGCCGACATGACTAGTCGTGAACCCAAAGTGGCACTAACTTACGGGAACATGCATACATGAAACAACATAGAGCATGTCGGTCAGCAGCGTGTGAATCCGGGCTGTAGCAACTGGGCTAACAGGACTCCGGGAACCCGGGCTGTAGCAGGCTAGGCAGGACTTCGGATGTCACCGTGTGACATTTCCCCGAAGGGACAGACATAGGAACGAAGTGAATCACATGCCGGCCAGTCTAAGTGTTACAGAGCAGTAGTGCTGGGCTAGCAGGACTCCGGTAAACCGGGCTGTAGCGGACTACCATGGCTCGGTGGAAGCACTAGACTACATTTCCCTATAAGAGAGGCTACCAAGGATAGACAAGTAGGTTGTCGGATCCCACACATAGCAATACACGTTACACATACACATAGCATGCAAGTATGTGCTGTACAACATGGCATCACAACATAACGCAAACTCATATAGATAAAGGCCCAGAAGAGCCACATAGCATTAAATACTAACAGGGGTCACATGACCCATCATTCAGAGCATACAAGCAACAGAAGCATTACATGTCTGAGTACATAAAACTACAAAAGGAAAAGGCTGAGAAGCCTGACTAATTACATGTCCCTCCCAAGGGTACAAGATCGTAGCTGAGGTAACAAGCTACCTGTCGAAGTCCAAGCGGTACTACTAGTGAGACATATGTCTCACCTGCAAAACATAAATAAAGAAAACATGAGTACAAAGGTACTCAGCAAGACTTACATTAGATCCTACCATACATGCATTAGTATCAAGAAGGCAATGTGGGGTTTAGTTGCAGCAAGCCAACTTTGACTCAGTGGCTATCCTGTTCTATGACTACGAGAAACTTCTTTGAGGTGAGGCAGCGCACACAAGTCCACTAATCACCACACCAATACACTACTATGGATTCATCCCCGTCTCTCTACGAGAAGGCCATCCATAGCACTCACACTTGTCTTGAGCATTTTAGAGTATCCACTTTAAGTTGTCTATGTACCACGTAAGCATCCAAGAAGTCCATAACTGAGGACACGGCTATTCGAATAGATCATGAAAACCCTGCAGGGGTGTACTTCTTCACACACGCTCCCACCACTTATCACCGTTTACACGACGTGTACTCGACAACCTTCAAGAAGAAGCCCAGCGAGGGTGTCGGCCAAGACCTGACTAACCACACTCTAGTCCAGGTTTATCGCCTATTCAGGTTCCATCCGCAAGGAGATACGACCGGGGTTTCGCTCACGGCCCCAAATAATGTGTACAGGGTTCCCGAGCCGACCATCCGGGTGCCACTCGGTACACTGGGCCACGGTGCCTAGTCTGTCCCAAGTCCACCCTGCCGGGTGCCACTCGGTAGAAAAATAGCACTACCTACAAACACCAAAAGATATTTGCAACTCCTGGACAGAGATCAAGGCAGTTAATAAGTCGAGAGAGCTTGGAGCGCCCGGAGCCCAATGTGTGGTAGTAGCTAGTCATTGGACAACTTATACAGAACTCGGTTCTTAAGGACGGTCCTAATGAGACAACCCACCATGTACTCCTACATGGCCTCTCACCGCTACCTTTACCAAATCGTGTTCACACACTTAACTCTCAGCACCAGAACATATCACTGCACTCCAATTCATTCCCGACGAATCAGACCTGACACAACTCTAAGCAATAGCAAGCATGGCATGGTAGGAACACAACACGGCTCCATCAACTCCTACACATGCTAGTGGGTTTTTACTATTTACTGTGGCAATGATAGGTCATGCAGAGGAATGGGTTCAACTACCGCAGCATAAAGTAGCAGTTGAATCATTGTTGTCCTAATGCAATAAAAGAGAGCATGAGCGAGAGGGTAGATTGTATCGAAATGAACAAGGGGGTTTGCTTGCCTGGTAGATCAACAGGGGGGCACTGCTCCTCTGATAGGTACTCTGGATCGGTCTCCGGAGCAGGACCTATCGAGAAGGAACGGTGTCGACAATCAAACACAAGCATATGCAACAATATGATGCATGAATATGGCATGAATATGTGATGTGTTTGAGCTAATGCATTTAGTATTCAACTTGGAAGAGGTCCATTTGAACCAAAGGTTCAAATGCAACTCTAATTTAAATCCCTTTAAATGCCATAAGTGTGTTTTCATATATACAACATGTATAGGTTGGTTTTTCATGCATGAAAATGGTACAGATGGATAGACTGAATTTTTCTGATCATTTTTCATATATAAATTATTTCAATCTGAGCTATGGTTGAATTTCTATGAATTTTTGAAGTTTATATCATTTTTTGGATTTTCCTGATTTATTTTTGAACCAGAAAATGATATATTGCGTCAGCACAACATCATGCTTGCGTCAACAGGTCAACCAGGTTTACCCGGGTCAAACCTGACATGTGGGGTCCACACGTCAGTGACACGGTTAGCTAACAGAGTTAGTTAGGTTTTAAACTAATCCTAAACTAAAAATTAGCAGGGCTGGGCCCCACACGTCATTGACCCATACGGGTCAAATCTGGTCAACTAGGGGTCAAACCCGTCAATCCTGCCGGCGTTTAGCCGCTGGCGAGGCAGAACGCGGCGGAGGGGCACGAGATTGTCGCTCCGGCGACCATTTAGGCGGCGGAGACCACCTATGCGAAGCCCAGGCTCGCGCGCATCCAGGGGAGGCGATGGAAGGACACAGGGTGGCCGGAGCTCGTCGGAGCAGAGCTCGGGGTGGCGGCCGGAGCACGGCTACGGGCGGGAGCAGGCTGCGGGGCACGGGGAGGCCACCCGAGGGGCTCTGCGGCACCCTCGTGGCACTAGGAGCACGACTGGGTGCTCGGGGGCGGCTGGCTCGGGCTCTGGCCATGGTGGCTCCATGATCGGCAGTGAGGAGCTACAACCGTGGTGGGGAAAAGGAGCTACGGCGCGAGAACGGAGGAACGGGAAGAGGGGAACGGAGCAGAAGCTCACTACGGACTCGACGGGTTTGACGGCGAGCTCGGGGACGCACTGGAGACGGCGGGGCGGTGAAGACGATCTCCGGTGGCCTGGGATGAAGACGACGTTGATGGAGGCGCTCTAGGGCCTCCCGAGGCACGTGGCTTGACGGAGAGATGGCCGGCGACGTGGCGGAGCTTGCAGACACAGACAGAGGGCGAGGGGGAGGCGGTGGCTGCGGCGGCGATGAGCTGCAGCGACGGCAGTGCTTGGTCGCGGTGAGAGAGAGCGAGGGAGAGGAGGGGAGGAGTGGCGGGGCGGTCAGAGCGATCCAGACGGCTCTCGCAGGTCTGTCCGCGGCGCCACGCAAGCTAGCAGGCAGGAGGTGTCACGACGCGTGTGTGCGCACGGCGAGCACCTGCCCCTAGCTTCCTGGCGAGAGGTAGGGGGTGACTGGCGCGGCCAGCTGGCTGGGCCGGCCTGTTAGGCCACTGGGCTGCCAGGCTGCACGTAAGCACAGGTAAGTATTTCCCTTTTGTTTTTCTTTTCTATTTATGTAATTCCTTTTCTGATTTAGTAAAATACTAAATCAATTTATTTTCTTCTGAAATTTATTGTAGGAGCTAGTTGAAATATTCCAGAGCCCCTCACATAAAAATCAGAATTGTTCCACATATATAAATAAATATATCATATATATATATCCAAAGCAAATAATTATTGCATTAATTCCAAATGGCCAAAATAAATATTTATGAGCTCCTGAAAATATTTGTTTGAATTTTACCTCTAACCAATATTTGCAGAGAGCAACATGAACATTTTCTTGGACCTTTTTGGAGCAATTTTTTTATCTGGGTTATTTCCAGAAATGAATTCTGAGGGTTTCACAAATCCCTATTTCAAGTTTAAATGAAATTTAAACATGATGCTCACAAGAAGGCTAGCCTAGGTCATACTAGAACTAGGGATGTGACAACTCGCCCCCACTCAAAGAATCTTGTCCCGAGATTCAGGGGTCGACGGAAAGAAAGTGGGGTACTGCAGTCGAAGACGATCTTCTCGCTCCCAAGTAGCTTCTCACTCGGAATTATGAGGCCACTGAACCTTGAGAAACTTGATGTTATGACGTTGAGTGACACGCTCTGCCTGATCCAGAATGCGGACGGGGTACTCTCGATAAGTGAGGCCATCTTGGAGATCAAGCGTTTCGTGGTCCACTCCGCGGATGGGATCCGAGAAGCAACGCTTGAGTTGAGAGACGTGGAAGACATCATGTACTCGAGAAAGATGTGGGGGTAGTTCCAACTGGTAGGCAACCTCTCCTTGTTTAGCGAGAATGTGAAAAGGACCAATGTAACGAGGAGCCAACATGCCCTTGATACCGAAACAATGGGTACCCTTCAAAGGAGTAACCCGAAGGTAAGCCTTGTCATCAACTTCATAAGCCACTTCCTTATGACGACGGTCATACTGGCTCTTTTGACGAGATTGGGCTATTTTCAAATTCTCACGAATGACGTGAACTTTTACTTCTTCCTCCTGGATCATATCCGGTCCAAAGAATTGTGTTTCACCGGTTTCTGACCAGTTCAAAGGTGTTCGACATCTTCGTCCATACAGAACCTCGAAAGGAGCTTTCTTGAGGCTGGATTGGTAGCTATTGTTATAAGCAAACTCGGCGAAGGGAAGACACTTCTCCCAATCCATACCGAATGAGATAACACAAGCTCTAAGCATGTCTTCAAGAATTTGGTTGACCCTTTCCACCTGACCACTTGATTGAGGGTGGAAAGCGGTACTGAAGGAAAGATGGGTGCCCATGGCAGTTTGGAAACTCTCCCAGAAATGAGAAGTGAAAAGACTACCACGGGCTGAATTGATCTCTAGTGGGACACCATGAAGTGACACTATTCGAGAAATATATAAGTCAGCGAGCTGACTAGCAGTGATACTCTCTCGAACAGGTAGGAAGTGAGCCACTTTGGAAAGACGATCAATGACTATGAAGATAGCATTATTCCCTCTCTTGGTCCTGGGAAAGCCGGTGATGAAGTCCATACCAACTTTATCCCATTTCCACTCTGGAATAGCTAAGGCTGAAGGGTGCCAGCAGGCCTTTGATGCTCTGCCTTAACGCGACGACAAACATCACAGTTAGAAATGAATTGAGCAATTTCTTGTTGGGGAACATAGTAATTTCAAAAAATTTCCTACGCACACGCAAGATCATGGTGATGCATAGCAACGAGAGGGGAGAGTGTTGTCTACATACCCTCGTAGACCGTTCGCGGAAGCGTTATATAAACGTGGTTGATGTAGTCGTACGTCTTCACGTCCGACTGATCCAAGTACCGAAAGCACGACACCTCTGAGTTCTGCACACGTTCGGCTCGGTGACGTCCTCGCCTTCTCGATCCAGCAAGAGGGGTGAAGTAGTAGATGAGTTCCGGCAGCACGACGGCATGGTGACGGTGTTGGTGAAGAACAATCTCTGCAGGGCTTCGCATAAGCACTACGAAAACTATGACGGAGGATAAACTAGAGGGGACGGGCTTGCCGGCACACGACTTGGTGTTTCTTGATGTGTCTTTGGTGCTAGCCCTACCCCTCTATTTATATGTTGAGCCATGGGGTCGTAACTTGGAGTAAAATCCTCCTCAAAGTCGGTTTCACCCGAAAGGCAAGAGTCCTTCTCGGACTCCAGGGCTAGACGCTAGGGTTCCCGGCGTCTACCCCCTAACGACAGGGTTCCTGGCGTCTAGCCTCTGGTCTCTGCAAAACTTCCTTTTGCACTTTCCAAAAGCCTCGTGTTCCCCTTTGTCCCAGATAAAGTGTTCTCGTGCCCAAACATTTCGGGAAACATCCGAAACCCCTTCCGGTGAATTCTGGAACCCTTCCGGAGATCAAACACTACTATCCACATATCAATCTTTACTTTCAGACCATTTCGGAGTTCCTCGTCATATCTGTGATCTCATCCAAAACTCCGAACAACATTCGGTCACCAACATACATAACTCATAGTACTATATCATCAACGAATGTTAAGCGTGCGGACCCTACGGGTTCGAGAACTATGTAGACATGACCGAGATACCTCTCTTGTCAATAACCAAGAGCGGGACCTGGATGCCCATATTGGCTCCTACATACTCTATGAAGATATTTATCGGTCAGACCGCATAACAACATACGTTGTTCCCTTTGTCATCGGTATGTTACTTGCCCGAGATTCAATCGTCGGTATCTCAATACCTAGTTCAATCTCGTTACCGGCAAGTCTCTTTACTCGTTCCATAATACATCATCCCGCAACTAACTCATTAGTTGCAATGCTTGCAAGGCTTATAGTGATGTGCATTACCGAGTGGGCCCAGAGATACCTCTCCGACAATCGGAGTGACAAATCCTAATCTCGAAATACGCCAACCCAACAAGTACCTTTGGAGACACCTATAGAGCACCTTTATAATCACCCAGTTACATTGTGACGTTTGGTGGCACACAAAGTGTTCCTCCGGTAAACGGGAGTTGCATAATCTCATAGTCATAGGAACATGTATAAGTCATGAAGAAAGCAATAGTAACAAACTAAACGATCAAGTGCTAAGCTAACGGAATGGGTCAAGTCAATCACATCATTCTCCTAATGATGTGATCCCGTTAATCAAATGACAACTCATGTCTATGGTTAGGAAAGTTAACCATCTTCGATCAATGAGCTAGTCAAGTAGAGGCATACTAGTGATACTCTGTTTGTCTATGTATTCACACATGTATTATGTTTCTGGTTAATACAATTCTAGCATGAATAATAAACATTTATCATGAAATAAGGAAATAAATAATAACTTTATTATTGCCTCTAGGGCATATTTCCAGTCTCCCACTTGCACTAGAGTCAATAATCTAGATCACATCGCCATGTGATTTAACATCAATAGTTCACATCACCATGTGATTAACACCCATAGTTGACATCGTCATGTGACCAACACCCAAAGGGTTTACTAGAGTCAATAATCTGGTTCACATAGCTATGTGATTAACACCCAAAGAGTACTAAGGTGTGATCATGTTTTTCTTGTGAGAGAAGTTTAGTCAACGGGTCTGCAACATTCAGATCAGTATGTATTTTGCAATTTTCTATGTCAACAATGCTCTGCACGGAGCTACTCTAGCTAATTGCTCCCACTTTCAATATGTATCCAGATTGAGACTTAGAGTCATCTGGATCAGTGTCAAAACTTGCATCGACGTAACCCTTTATGACGAACCTTTTATCACCTCCATAATCGAGAAACATATCCTTATTCCACTAAGGATAATTTTGACCAATGTCCAGTGATCTACTCCTAGATCACTATTGTACTCCCTTGCCAAACTCAGGGCAGGGTATACAATAGGTCTGGTACACAGCATGGCATACTTTATAGAACCTATGGCTGAGGCATAGGTAATGACTTTCATTCTCTCTCTATCTTCTGTCGTGGTCGGGTTTTGAGTCTTACTCAATTTCACACCTTGTAACACAGGCAAGAACTCTTTCTTTGACTGTTCCATTCTGAGCTACTTCAAAATCTTGTCAAGGTATGTACTCATGAAAAAAAACTTATCAAGCGTTTTGATCTATCTCTATAGATCTTGATGCTTAATATGTAAGCAGCTTCACCGAGGTTTTTCTTTGAAAAACTCCTTTCAAACACTCCTTTATGCTTTGCAGAATAATTCTACATTATTTCCGATCAACAATATGTCATTCACATATACTTATCAGAAATGCTGTAGTGCTCCCACTCATTTTCTTGTAAATACAAGCTTCACCGCAAGTCTGTATAAAACTATATGCTTTGATGAACTTATCAAAGCGTATATCCCAACTCCGAGATGCTTGCACCAGTCCATAGATGGATCGCTGGAGCTTGCATATTTTGTTAGTACCTTTAGGATTGACAAAACCTTCTGGTTGCATCATATACAACTCTTCTTTAATAAATCCATTAAAGAATGCAATTTTGTTTATCCATTTGCCAAATTTCATAAAATGCGGCAATTGCTAACATGATTCGGACAGACTTAAGCATAGATACGAGTGAGAAACTCTCATCGTAGTCAACACCTTGAACTTGTCGAAAACCTTTTTGCGACAATTCTAGCTTTGTAGATAGTAACACTACTATCAGCGTCCGTCTTCCTCTTGAAGATCCATTTAATCTCAATGGCTCGCCGATCAATGGGCAAGTCAATCAAAGTCCATACTTTGTTCTCATACATGGATCTCATCTCAGATTTCATGGCCTCAAGCCATTTCGCGGAATCTGGGCTCATCATCACTTCCTCATAGTTTGTAGGCTCGTCATGGTCAAGTAACATGACCTCTAGAACAGGATTACCGTACCACTCTGCTGCGGATATCACTCTGGTTTACCTACGAGGTTCGGTAGTAACTATATCTGAAGTTACATGATCATCATCATTAGCTTCCTCACTAATTGGTGTAGTAGTCACAGGAACAGATTTCTGTGATGAACTACTTTCCAATAAGGGACCAGGTACAGTTACCTCATCAAGTTCTATTTTCTTCCCACTCACTTCTTTCGAGAGAAACTCCTTCTCTAGAAAGGATCCATTCTCAGCAACGAATATCTTGCCTTCGGATCTGTGATAGAAGGTGTACCCAGCAGTTACTTTTGGGTATCCTATGAAGATGCACTTCTCCGACTTGGGTTTGAGCTTATCAAGATGAAACCTTTTCACATAAGCATTGCAACCCCAAACTTTAAGAAACGACAGCTTAGGTTTCTTGCCAAACCATAGTTCATATGGTGTCATCTCAATGGATTTAGATGGTGCCCTATTTAACGTGAATGCAGCTGTCTCTAATGCATAACCCCAAAACGATAGTGGTAGATCGGTAAGAGACATCATAGATCGCACCATATCTAATAAAGTACGGTTATGACGTTCGGACACACCATTACACTGTGGCGTTCCAGGTGGCGTGACTAGTGAAACTATTTCACATTATTTTAACTGAAGGCCAAACTCTTAACTCAAATATTTTACCTCTGCGATCATATCATAGAAACTTTTATTTTCTTGTTATGATGATTCTCCGCTTCACTCTGAAATTCTTTGAACTTTTCAAATGTTTCAGACTTGTGTTTCATTAAGTAGATATACCCACATCCGCTCAAATCATCTGTGAAGGTTAGAAAATAACGATACTTGCCGTGAGCCTTAACACTCATCAGACCGCATACATCAGTATGTATTATTTCCAATAAGTCAGTTGCTCGCTCCATTGTTCCGGAGAACGGAGTCTTAGTCATCTTGCCCATGAGGCATGGTTCGCGAGCATCAACTGATTCATAATCAAGTGATTCCAAAAGCCCATCAGCATGGATTTTGTTCATGCGCTTTACACCAATATGACCTAAACGGCAGTGCCACAAATAAATTGCACCATCATTATTAACTTTGCATCTTTTGATTTCAATATTATGAATATGAGTATCACTACGATCGAGATCCAATGAACCATTTTCATTGGATGTGTAACCATATAAGGTTTTATTCATGTAAACAGAACAACAATTTATTCTCTTACTTAAATGAATAACCGTATTGCAATAAACATGATCAAATCATATTCATGCTCAACGCAAACACCAAATAACACTTATTTAGGTTCAACACTAATCCCAAAAGTATAGGGAGTGTGCGATGATGATCATATCAACCTTGGAACCACTTCCAACACACATCGTCACTTCACCCTTAACTAGTCTATGTTCATTTTGCAACTCCCGTTTCGAGTTACTACTCTTAGCAACTGAACCAGTATCAAATATCGAGGGGTTGCTACGAACACTAGTAAAATAGACATCAATAATCCGTATATCAAATATACCTTTGTTCACTTTGCCATCCTTCTTATCCGCCAAATACTTCGGGCAGTTCCGCTTCCAGTGACCAGTCCCTTTACAGTAGAAGCACTTAGTCCCAGGCTTAGGACCAGACTTGGGCTTCTTCACTTGAGCAGCAACTTGCTTGCTGTTCTTCTTGAAGTTCCCCTTCTTCTTCCCTTTGCCCTTTTCTTGAAACTAGTGGTCTTGTCTACCATCAACACTTGATATTTTTCTTGATTTCTACCTTCGTCAATTTCAGCATTACGAAGAGCTTGGGAATCGTTTCTGTTATCCCTTGCATATCATAGTTCATCACGAAGTTCTACTAACTTGGTGATGGTGACTACAGAATTCTGTCAATCACTATTTTATCTGGAAGATTAACTCCCACTTGATTCAAGCGATTGTAGTACCCAGACAATCTGAGCACATGCTCACTGCTTGAGCTATTCTCCTCCATCTTTTAGCTATAGAACTTGTTGGAGACTTCATATCTCTCAACTCGGGTATTTGCTTGAAATATTAACTTCAACTCCTGGAACATCTCATATAGTCCATGACATTCAAAACGTCTTTGAAGTCCCGATTCTAAGCCGTTTAACCATGGTGCACTAAACTATCAAGTAGTCATCATATTGAGCTAGCCAAATGTTCATAACATCTGCATCTGCTCCTGCAATAGGTTTGTCACCTAGCGGCGCATCAAAGACATATTTCTTCTGTGTACCAATGAGGATAAACCTCAGATCACGGATCCA
Source organism: Triticum aestivum (assembly GCF_018294505.1). Classification (NCBI taxonomy): domain Eukaryota; kingdom Viridiplantae; phylum Streptophyta; class Magnoliopsida; order Poales; family Poaceae; genus Triticum; species Triticum aestivum. Next base: position 52,376,567 of record NC_057806.1, on the reverse strand, counting down.
ATCCACATCATTGCTACTAATATCTTTCAACTTAGTTTTCTCTAGGTACATATCAAAAATAAAACAGGGGAGCTAAACGCGAGCTATTGATCTACAACATAGATATGCTAATACTACCAGGACTAAGTTCATGATAAATTAAACTTCAATTAATCATATTACTTAAGAACTCCGACTTAGAAAGACATCTATCTATCTATCTATCTATCTATCTATCTATCTATCTACCTATACCTATACTAATTAGCCACTTCCTAGAAATTCCTACGTTAATCAGTAATTAGAAGCCGTTAATCTCGTGGGACCGAGTTATTACGGTGTAGATTAGCCCATCTAAATCCCACATTATCAAAAAGAAATAAAAACTAAAAATCCCTGTAGTAGCCACGTTTGGCACGATTCCTATGAACCATCTCTCCAAACTCACCAGGTTAATCCATCCCACCCCAGCGTCAAAAAAAATCCCACCAGAATTTCAACAAAACAGAGAAAAATATATGCCCTCTTCTCTATCTGGTCGGGTTCCAATCTAATGCGCACCAATCATGGCCATCGTGGGCGTCGGCGTGAGCCAATCGATCTATCTGATCCACCATCTCTTCGTCATGAAAAACAAATCGATTGACTCAAGATAAGGAACACAGGCATCCATCCTTCTCGATCTGGTGGGCGAGATAATCCTATCATCTGGATTGCATCTATCAGCTGACCTACTCAGGAGAAGGACACAGGCATCCAGGTGCCCGGCAGCATGGACGAGAGCCCAACACCATGTGACTCTCCAGGAGCAAATCACGCCATGCAAAGTCCTTATCACGTCATGACGAGGTGCACCGGGCCGATCAAAACTATTGGCTTTGTTCACTCCCTGAAGCGGACATGGGTAGGATGGTGCACCTGGATGGACAAAAAGGGCAAGTCGGCAACTAGATAGTCGAACGCCATTCCCAGCCAATATAGGTGGACTGCATGCCTCATGACCCCTGATACAAACGTGAGTGCAGGCGTGAAGCTAGCTAGCGCATGGTGTAGGAAAGCTTCTTAGTCGCTTTGGAGATGCATCCCGTGCCCTGTTAGTTATTCTTTAACTAGAGACGGCATGGGCTCTACATGATCTCAGGTGAGCTTTGCTGGTATAATGTTTAAGTTGACTAATGCGGTTAGTTTATGTTTCATTGTTACTGCTGCCATCACATCGTTCCCAGCCTTGCAGGTTTACTGTAGTAAATTAGGCAACTGCTCATGTCTTGAAGACGAGTCTGGCACTAGGCACTAACGCAATGTGGAGAGGATTTATTCAGTAGATTTAGGAAATTCAACCTGATTGGAATTTTGTTTCTACATCTGCTTCTATGCCAACAAATTGGTCACTACTTACAGGAAATGGTAGCCACCGCCCGGGGCAATGGAGTGTTAATAAAGGTTACTGCTGGTCTGAAACATGTTCGAAAGTCTTACAAGTTCGTTCCTACTTCATATGGCCATATTTTTCTAAGCACGGCCTTTGGTTCTCAATCATCAATTCATCAGTACTTTTTTTGTTTGGATCATCGGTACTCAGTTTTGCAATCTATGTTACTAGAAAAAATCGTGTACGCACTGGAGGGTGCCTGATATGACCTTTTGTTAAGTAAGACTGCTTTCTTTAGCTAAGAGTTTTGTTCAGCGCAGTCAAAAGTCTTATCTCAAATATATAGTTATTCTAGAATGTCCGATGCCGACATCAGAATTCTGGATGTAGAGAGGTATATTTGTTCATCAGGATACCTTTCTGAGCTTACCACTCCTATTCTTATGAAGACTTCTTGGTGTCGATGCTATCAGCTAAATAGATAAGAGTCCATTATACGTGGATAGCTGCTGCAAAATTTGTGTAAGATTTTTATTTTGTAATAAATGTTTTGATAATTACAACTTCCAAATGTGAAATAGTGTACGTGAAACGAGTATATGCCCAAATGGAGTTTAACATAAATATTAAATAAACATATCAGTGGTGCAAAAATAAGTTAAGCTATCTTTCTTTAAATAAAGCCTCATGAAGGGAAATATACCCCGTCCGATCAGAAAAAATAAATCCTCAAAACGATCGATTTTGGAGTCCATGTGAATATTCTCTTTCATGTATATATAAAACAAACAGGGCAAGAGATTCTTTTTCCTCACATTGAAAAATGAAGAGACCTCGGATTACCTTTTAACCATGCAAAATAAGTTTCTGCATGTGGAAGGTCCGCACACCTACGTTTCTCCTATTTTATCCCCAACAAAGTCACTTTTATATTTCATGGCATATAAATAACAAACTGAACAATCCTGACATGCAAATATACTATCATTGAATTGTAGGAAAGTTGGTGGTATAAATATACATATACATAATTTTTTAGTGGTCTCTTTTTTTGACAATTTTTGCAGGCTGAAACAATAATTCAGTTTTTTATTTGTGCCATAAGATTTATATCAGCTTATGGTGTAAGGTTAATATATCTAGGAGCGAGAAGAGGGACAATGGACATGCGGCATTTGCCTATGCAGGAGAAGTTACAAGTCAAAATGGCATGTAAATGAAGGAAGTCTCAAGCTAAAGGAAATGACCTTTCCTGTGCAAGATTAGTACTTTTTGTTTTCAGTTAGATGCTTATTGTAGCAAATTACTTCCACCGTCCCATAATATAAGATCGCTTTGCAAGGAAAAAGATCTATAAGTCTGCTTTAAAATGATCTGGTAGAATATGGATAATTAAACTCACACCTACAGTGGAGAGCAGCGATACTACATTCCACTTCGATCAGCATTGAACTGCCCATGGGCAAAAATATTTTAAATTTCAAAAAATCTATCATGCTTTTTGCATGACTTGCTAGGTTCAATTTAATATGTCTAAAATATCTTTTTTGCTTCTTATTGTGTATACAACATGTAAATGCATATTTAACTACAATAATCTTTTGGTAATATGTTTCCTTCTCCAGTAGTATATTTAAATTTAATATAAATTTGTAAATGAAAAAAAAAGATATTTCAAAAATTCTGATGAGCAGGTAAACAACGGCAGTGGCACTGAAAATTGCAACACTATATGTAATCCAACAACATTATTAGACATTGGTCATACGTAATCCAACAACATTATATAATTTTATCAAAAGTTAATACATTTATACAATTAGTTTTTTAACTAGCCCGTGCAAATGCACGGGTTGACGGCTAGTCCCTCTAATCTTCTAAGTGATCACGTGATCCAAATCAACTAAACCATAACCGATCATCACGTGAAATGGAGTAGCTTTCAATGGTGAACATCAATATGTTGATCATATCTACTATATGATTCATGCTCGACCTTTTGGTCTCAGTGTTCCGAGGCCATATCTGCATATGCTAGGCTCGTCAAGTTTAACCTGAGTATTCTGCGTGTGCAAAAACTGGCTTGCACCCGTTGTAGATGGACGTAGAGCTGATCACACCCGATCATCACGTGGTGTCTGGGCACGACGAACTTTGGCAACGGTGCATACTCAGAGAGAACACTTTTATCTTGAAATTTAGTGAGAGATCATCTTATAATGCTACCGTCAATCAAAGCAAGATAAGATGCATAAAAGATAAACATCACATGCAATCAATATAAGTGATATGATATGGCCATCATCTTCTTGTGCTTGTGACCTCCATCTCCGAAGCACCGTCATGATCACCATCGTCACCGGCGCGACACCTTGATAACCATCGTAGCATCGTTGTTGTCTCGCCAATCTTATGCTTCCACGACTATCGCTACCGCTTAGTGATAAAGTAAGGCATTATAGGGCGATTGCATTGCATACAATAAAGCGACAACCATATGGCTCCTGCCAGTTGCCGATAACTCGGTTACAAAACATGATCATCTCATACAATAAAATTTAGCATCATGTCTTGACCATATCACATCACAACATGCCCTGCAAAAATAAGTTAGACGTCCTCTACTTTGTTGTTGCAAGTTTTACGTGGCTGCTATGGGATTAGCAAGAACCGTTCTTACCTACGCATCAAAACCACAACGATAGTTTGTCAAGTTGGTGCTGTTTTAACCTTCGCAAGGACCGGGCGTAGCCACACTTGGTTCAACTAAAGTTGGAGAAACTGACACCCGCCAGCCACCTGTGTGCAAAGCATGTCGGTAGAACCAGTCTCGCGTAAGCGTACGCGTAATGTCGGTACGGGCCGCTTCATCCAACAATACCGCCGAACCATAGTATGACATGCTGGTAAGTAGTATGACTTATATCGCCCACAACTCACTTGTGTTCTACTCATGCACAACATCAATGCATAACACCTAGGCTCTGATACCACTGTTGGGGAACGTAGTAATTTCAAAAAAAAATCCTACGCACACGCAAGATCATGGTGATGCATAGCAACGAGAGGGGAGAGTGTTGTCTACGTACCCTCGTAGACCGTTCGCGGAAGCGTTATATCAACGCGGTTGATGTAGTCGTACGTCTTCATGTCCGACCGATCCAAGTACCGAAAGCACGACACCTCCAAGTTCTGCACACGTTTGGCTCGGTGACATCCTCGCCTTCTCGATCTAGCAAGAGGGGCGAAGTAGTAGATGAGTTCCAGCAGAACGACGGCATGGTGACGGTGTTGGTGAAGAACAATCTCCGCAGGGCTTCGCTTAAGCACTACGAAAACTATGACAGAGGATAAACTAGAGGGGACGGGCTTGCCGGCACATGGCTTGGTGTTTCTTGATGTGTCTTCGGTGCTAGACCTACCCCTCTATTTATATGTGGAGCCCTGGGGTCGAAACTTGGAGTAAAAGCCTCCTCAAAGTCGGTTTCACCCGAAAGGCAAGAGTCCTTCTTGGACTCCAGGGGTAGACGCGAGGGTTCTCGGCGTCTACCCCCCTAGACGCCAGGGTTCCTGGCGTCTAGCCTCTGGTCTCCGCAAAACTTTTTTTTGCACTTTCCAAAAGCCTCATGGGCTTTCCCCTTTGGCCCAGATAAAGTGTTCTCGTGCCCAAACATTTCGGGAAACATCCGAAACCCCTTCCGGTGAATTCCGGAACCCTTCCGGAGATCAAACACTACTATCCACATATCAATATTTACTTCTGGACCATTTCAGAGTTCCTCGTCATATCTGTGATCTCATCCAAAACTCCGAACAACATTCGGTCACCAACATACATAACTCATAGTACTATATCGTCAACGAATGTTAAGCGTGCGGACCCTACGGGTTCGAGAACTATGTAGAAATGACCGAGATAACTCTCTTGTCAATAACCAATAGCGGGACCTGGAATCCCATATTGGCTCCTACATACTCTACAAAGATCTTTATCGGTCAGACCGCATAACAACATACGTTGTTCCCTTTGTCATCGGTATGTTACTTGCCCGAGATTTGATCGTCGGTATCTCAATACCTAGTTCAATCTCGTTACTGGCAAGTCTCTTTCCTCGTTCCGTAATACATCATCCCACAACTAACTCATTAGTTGCAATGCTTGCAAGGCTTATAGTGATGTGCATTACCGAGTGAGCCCAGAGATACCTCTCCGACAATTGGAGTGAAAAATCCTAATCTCGAAATACGCCAACCCAACAAGTATCTTTGGAGACACCTGTAGAGCACCTTTATAATCACCCAGTTATGTTGTGATGTTTGGTGGCACACAAAGTGTTCCTCCGGTAAACGGGAGTTGCATAATCTCATAGTCATAGTGTAACGCCCCGAGACCGATGTGCCAGGTGTCGTTCAGTTATTCGTTGTTGTTGCCTTGTCATTGCTTTCATGTCATGCATTGCATATCATGTCATCATGCGCATTTCATTTGCATACGTGTTCGTCTCGCGCATCTGAGCATTTTCCCCGTTGTCCGTTTTGCATTCCGGCGCTTCCTTCTCCTCCGGTGGTCATTTCTACCTTTATTTTGTGTGTGGGGATTAAACATTTCTGGATTGGACCGAGACTTGCCAAGCAGCCTTGGTTTACTACCGGTAGACCGCCTGTCAAGTTTCGTACCATTTGGACTTCGTTTGATACTCCAACGGTTAACCGAGGGACCGAGAAGGCCTCGTGTGTGTTGCAGCCCAACACCCTTTCAATTTGGCCAAAAACCCACCTAACTCTGCTCCATCATCTCGGTCGTTTGATCACGACCGCGTGGCCGAAAACCGCACCTCATTTGGACTCTCCTAGCTCCCTCTACCTATAAATATGTGATCCCCTCCGAATTTTCGCGCAGTCCAAACCCTAACCTTCGTCCACCTCGCGCCGCCGGACAATTTCGTCCGCGCCGGACATGTCCGCCGCCCTCAGCTACCTCACTCCGATCAACCTGAGAGCGCCACCTCATCACCGCCGCCTCCCGCATCCAACCCGCGCGCGCCACATGTCCTCCCCGCGCCCCACTTCGTCGGGGCCCGGAGGAGCCCAGATCCGGCCCTCCCCGGGCCCGAGCCGGGCCGCCGTTTCCCGCACAGCCGTCTCTTCGGCCGTCTCCTCGCGCCGCCTCCCGGAGCGTGTCGCCGCCGTCCACCCTCGCCGGAGTGCCCCGCCTCCACCTCGCTGCGCCGGCGCCACCCCGTGGTCGCCCGGCCCCGGATCTGGCCGGAATGGGTCCGGAGTGACCGGGATCCGCCGTCCCCGCTTCCCCGGCGCCGCTCCCTCGCCGGCATCGTCGCCATGGATCTCCGCCTCGCCCTGCCTCCCCGATCCGATCGGGAGACGACGAGCGCCCCCTTTGACTCCTTCGCGGGCCCCGAGTCCGGCCCAGCGCGCCGGCCCGCCTCGGCCTGCCTCCTCCTCCTTGATGGGCCAGCTTCCCCGGCCAGCGCAGCGCAGCGCCAAGCCCAGCTCCAGATCCGCGCCGCCCTAGCCTGGCCCAGCTCCCACGCGCGGCCTAGCGAGCCCCTTCGCGGCCTGCCTCTTCCACCGTCCGGGCCGAAGCCCATGGGTGAGGCCACCACCCCCTCCTTTTTTTTCTCTCTCTAGTTGGCCCGGGACAGTTTCGGCCCATGTCATGTTTTTTTTCCGCGCCTGGGATTTTCCTATTTATCCAGAGATTGCCAGTTTTGCAGAATAGTCCCCCTAGTTCATGCATTTAATAACTCACTAACCGTGCATCGGATTAAAATGTTTTATATATGAAACTTTCTCAGAATGTTGTGTAGATTAATAATATCCAACTTTCATCTATGTTTGAAATGTTAAAAATGTTGTTTGATTGAATTTGCTCCTATGCCATGTTAAAATGATTTAATTCATAACTAAATAACCTCAACTCCGATTTTAATAATCTTTATTTGTAAATGGGGTAGAATTTTGCCTAGTTTAACATGGCGGCCTTACTTTGCATGTTAAACAACTCTAAAATAATGTTTAGGGCAGAACAGTACCAAACCTTAAATTACGCATATGAGGATTTTCCGGATTTGTTGTTCGTTGCTTCCGGCCTCATTTAAACTTGCCTAGATAGGTAGTTTTGTTATGCTTTACCTCTTGTCATGTTAATCAGCATTTAATAAACGAGAGAGAACTAAATAATTGATGTGGTGTTTTGTCAATATGCATCCCGATGCATATTGAGCTCCACTTAATTTGTAGGATTGCTTGTGCACTTTGCCATGCCATGCCTCATTAAACCGGACATGCGTCATACTTGTTGTGCATCATGCCATGATCGTGTGATAGTTGTTTACTATGTTGTTTGCTTCTTTCCGGTGCGCTTCTTCAGGTTGTTTCCGGTAACGTTGCCTTTGTGAGGATCCGTTCAACTTCGTCCGTTTGTCTTCTTCATGGACTCGTTCTTCTTCCTTGCGGGATCTCAGGCAAGATGATCATACCCTCGAAATCACTTCTATCTTTGCTTGCTTAGTTGCTCGCTCTTTTGCTATGCCTATGCTGCGATACCTACCACTTGCTTACCATGCCTCCCATATTGTTGAACCAAGCCTCTAACCCACCTTGTCCCAGCAAACCGTTGTTTGGCTATGTTACCGCTTCGCTCAGCCCCTCTTATAGCGTTGTTAGTTGCAGGTGAAGATTGAAGTCTGTTCCTTGTTGGAACATGGAGATGTTGATCCTTGTTGGAACATGTTTACTTGTTGGGATATCACTATATATCTTATTTAATTAATGCATCTATATACTTGGTAAAGTGTGGAAGGCTCGGCCTTATGCCTGGTGTTTTGTTCCACTCTTGCCGCCCTAGTTTCCGTCATATCGGTGTTATGTTCCCGGATTTTGCGTTCCTTGCGTGGTTGGGTTATAATGGGAACCCCTTGACAGTTCGCTTTGAATAAAACTCCTCCAGCAAGGCCCAACCTTGGTTTTACCATTTGCCACCTAGCCTTTTTCCCTTGGGAGTCGCGCATCCCAAGGGTCATCTTATTTTAACCCCCCCCCCGGGCCAGTGCTTGTCTAAGTGTTGGTCCAAACTAGAGCCACTTGCGGCGCCACTTCGGGGAAACTTGAGGGCTGGTTTTAGCTGTACGTAGTGTTCATATGGTGTTGCCCTGAGAACGAGATATGTGCAGCTCCTATCAGGATGTCGGCGCATCGGGCGGTCTTACTGGACTTGTTTTACCATTGTCGAGGATGTCTTGTTGTACCGAGATACCGAGTCTGATCGGAATGTCTCGGGAGGAGGTCTATTCCTTCGTTGACCGTGAGAGCTTGTGATGGGCTAAGTTGGGACACCCCTGCAGGGATTTGAACTTTCGAAAGCCGTGCCCGCGGTTATGGGCAGATGGGAATTTGTTAACATCCGGTTGTAGAAAACCTAAAGTCAACCTTAATTAAAATGAATCAACCGCATGTGTAACCGTGATGGTCTCTTTCCGGCGGGGTCCAGGAAGTGAACACGGTTGTTGGAGTTATGCTTGACGTAGGTTGTTTAGGATCACTTCTTGATCATACTTTCTCGACCGTGCCTTGCCTTCTCTTCTTGCTCTCATTTGTGTATGTTAGCCACCATATATGCTAGTCGCTTGCTGCAGCTCCACCTCATACATTTTACCTTACCCATAAGCTTAAATAGTCTTGATCGCGAGGGTGCGAGATTGCTGAGTCCCCGTGGCTCACAAATACTTCCAAAACCAGCTTGCAGGTGCCGATGAGACCGTGCAGTTGACGCAACCAAGCTCAGGAGGAGCTCGATGAAGATCTCGTCCTTTGTGTTGTTCCGTTCTAGTTGATCAGTAGTGGAGCCCAGTTGGGGTCGATCGGGGACCTGTTGTCGCATTTGGGGTTCTTCTTTTATTTTGGCTCCGTAGTCAGGCCTTGATTGTATCTGATTGATGTAATGCTTTATTCATGTAATTGTGTGAAGTGGCGATTGTAAGCCAACTATGTATCTTTTCCCCTATTGTATTACATGGGTTGTTTGCGAAGATTACCTCACTTGCGACATTGCTTTCAATGCGGTTATGCCTCTAAGTCGTGCTTCGACACGTGGGAGATATAGCCGCATCGAGGGTGTTACAAGTTGGTATCAGAGCCTTCCCCGACCTTAGGAGCCCCCACTGATTGATCATTTTTAGCAGCCGAGTTGTGTCTAGAAAAATGTTTTGAGTCATTTAGGAATTATATATCGGAGAGTTTAGGAATTCTTTTTACTTCCCAGTCTCCTCATCGCTCTGGTAAGGCATCCTGACGTAGAGTTTTGACTCTTCTCTTCTCAAATTTCATTAAAAAAAATTTAGGTTCACGCGGGTATCTTGGAATCGTTTCGGTGGTTTTATGATGAGAACATTGTCTTGGTGCCTCCTGTCAGGGGTTTAGTGGAAGTGTCCCGGGGAGTTGAGCTCTGAGGTGTTGTCGTCATAATTTTATCGTTGCAGTTCTGGAATACCTGAGTTTAGTACGCCGACATCGGAAATCTCTTTTATGCAGTTCGTTGGTGAGATAACCTCGACGCCACCCAGTACTGGGGCGGGAGTTCGGGAGTATTGCCATAACTTGTATAACGGATGCTTTTCGAAGGTTGAGGTAGATGATTTCCGAAGGTTTCTTGGTTATGTGTTGAAGGATGGATACAGCTGGATGTAGGATTTGTTAGTTTTCGGTGAGATATTATGCTTCCCCTGTATCCCCAACACCTGATTGCATAACCGGAAAATTTCGGGAGTTTCATAGGTGGGAATTCAAGTAGCTTTAGGATATCTTTCCGACGGATATGTGATATGAAATTGGGGTTAGACGTCTAGTGGTCTGCCTATTCACGGTCGGTTTTACAGTGGTCTCGTTGTGTCTTAAAGAGTCCTTGGCTATGCCGACTCGGGGACGCTTCGTATGTCATGTTCACTGCCTTGTACATGATGGTGCTGTACGATCGAGCCCGTGTAGGCCCCACCATGAAAACTTCGGATGAAATCTCTATCATATGTTTGTTCCGGCTTATTCTGCAAGCCAATCCTTTGTTTTGTTTTGAGTTGTGGTATTCGAGTTGCTTCGAAGTCAAATGTTGATTCCATACCTTTTCTTAAATGTTGTTCTCATATTTCTATGTGAATACCAATCCTTCTTGATCATCAAGATCGTCTTTGTCAATCCTTTTAACCGGTGTGCTTCTCTTCAAGTGGATCCGATCACTTCAACATCTGCAAGATCAAATATCAGTTTCTCCTGAACGGTGTTTGTTTCATCCATCTCCAAGTTGTCTTTCTTTTTCCCACCCTCCCTCCCTTTTTGTTTCTTCGAGGACCCAGATTTCTTCATCGGGTATCCATTCAACTCATGTGAAGTCACTCCATTCTTTTTCGTCAATATTCTTACCCGGTGGTTCTCAAGGAGATGTTCTACTAGTTCATCATTCTTCATTCTTTTCTTCTCCGATGGAACCAATTCAAGCTTTTGGTGTTGATCATATCCTTTTTCCTCATTTCAAATACCTTTTCTTACCGGTGCACCTCTTTATCATTCACCTCTCGCTATTCAATTTTTCCGGTGTGCTCAAGATATCTCGAAGATTCATATTTTCCACTCTGCTTTTGTTCAAGATCTTTCGAGGTTGTTATCTCATTCAAGTCATTTAATTCAACCAGTGCAATCTATCTTTTAAATCATTCAACGGTGTTTCTTTTGAGTGGGCCCTAACCCACAGGTCTTTTTCCAGGATCTTACCTGACTCTTCTTATTTTCCTGGAGTTATTCTCAAATTCTTTTCAAAGTTTGACGTAAGAATGAATTATCATCAGTCAAATGTATTTCTCCAAGATCTTTCAAATTCTTTTCATCGTTGGCTCAACCTTTCCATTCTTCATCCCGGAGTGCCTCAACAATTCTTGGTGGTGTTTCCCGTTGTAATTCTCAGATTTTTGAAGACCGAAGAAGAGTTTCTCTTTAATCTTGCTCCATTCTCTTCAAGATTCATGATTCTAGCTTGTTGCCATCCTCTCGTAATTGTTTTGATCATGAGAATTCTTTTCACCTATCCGGAGTAATTCAAGAGTCGTCTCAGTTTGATTATCCGGAGTCCATCAATTCATGTTTATTCATTCTCAGCTTTCAGCTCTCATCCTCCTAATTTTACCGGTGCATCAATCAAATTTCCTCTAATAAGTTCTTGATCTCTACGTTCTCATGTATCAATCAATTAGGTATTAAACTAATCCTAAACTAAAAATTAGCAGGCCGGGCCCCACATGTCGTTGACCCATACGAGTCAAATCTGGTCAACTGGGGGTCAAACCTAGTCAATCATGCCGGCCTTTAGCCGCCGGCGAGGTAGAACGCGGCGGAGGGGCACGAGATTGTCGCTCCGTCGACCATTTAGGCGGCGGAGACCACCTACGTGAAGCCCAGGCTCGCACGCATCTAGGGAGGCGACGAAAGGACGCAGGGTGGCCGGAGCTCGTTGGAGCGAAGCTCGGGGCGGCGGCCGGAGCATGGCTACAGGCGGGAGCAGGCTGCGGGGCACGGGGAGGCCACCCGAGGGGCTCTGTGGCACCCTCGTGGCACCAGGAGCATGACTGGGTGCTCAGGGGCGGCTGGCTCGGGCTCTGGCCACGGTGGCTCCATGATCGGTGGCGAGGAGCTATGGCCGTGGTGAGGAAAAGGAGCTACGGCACGAGAACGGAGGAACGGGAAGAGGGGAACGGAGCAGAAGCTCACTGCGGACTCGACGGGCTTGACGGCGAGCTTGGGGACGCACTGGAGACGGCATGGCAGCGAAGATGATGTCCGGTGGCCGGGGATGAAGACAATGTCGATGGAGGCGCTCTAGGGCCTCCCGAGGCATGTGGCTTGACGGAGAGATGGCCAGCGACGTGGTGGAGCTTGCAGACACAGAGAGAGGGCGAGGGGGAGGCGGTGGCTGCGGCGGCGACGAGCTGCGGTGACGGTAGCGCTCGGTCATGGTGAGAGAGAGCGAGGGAGAGGAGGGGAGGAGTGGCGGGGTAGTCAGAGCGATCCAGACGGCTCTCGCGGGTCTGTCCGCGGCGCCACGCAAGCTAGCAGGTAGGAGGTGGCACGGCGCGTGTGTGCGCACGGCGAGCACGCGCCCCTGGCCTCCTGGCGAGAGGTAGGGGGTGACTGGCGCGACCAGCTGGCTGGGCCGGCCTGTTGGGCCACTGGGCTGCCAGGCTGCAGGTAAGCACAGGTAACTATTTCCCTTTTGTTTTTCTTTTCTATTTCTGTAATTTCTTTTCTAATTTAGTAAAAATACTAAATCAACTTATTTTCTTCTGAAATTTATTGTAGGAGCTAGTTGAAATATTCCAGAGCCCCTCACATAAAAATCAGAATTGTTGGACATATATAAATAAATATATCATATATATATCCAAAGCAAATAATTATTGCATTAATTCCAAATGGCCAAAATAAATATTTATGAGCTCCTGAAAATATTTGTTTGAATTTTACCTCTAACCAATATTTTCAGAGAGCAACATGAACATTTTCTTGGACCTTTGTGGAGCAATTTTTTTATCTGGGTCATTTTCCAGAAATGAATTCTGAGGGTTTCACAAATCCCCATTTCAAGTTTAAATGAAATTTAAACATGATGCTCACAAGAAGGCTAGCCTAGGTCATACCAGAACTAGGGATGTGACAGTGTTACAGGCCCGGATATGATCAATTCATCTGAAGACTATTCGGGATTTTAGAAGGAGGAACCCGCCTTGCAATGCCTAAGAGAACACTATGTGCCGGACACCTTGTCATTGAAGCCAGGTTCAGGGGCTACTAAGGGAATCATGGACTAAGGGGTCCTCAAGCGTTCGGCCTATTATCTTTGGGCCGGACCAATGGGCTTTGAAGATATGAAGACCGAAGATTGTACCCGTGTCCGGATTGGACTCTCCTTGGCGTGGAAGGCAAGCTTGGCGACTAACTATGAAGATTCCATCTTATGTAACCGACTCTATGTAACCCTAGATCCCCCCGGTGCCTATATAAACCGGAGGGTGTAGTCTGGAAAGGAGATATTCAATACCGTAGTCATATAGGCTAGGCTTCTAGGGCTTAGCCTTCACGATATCGTGGTAGATCAACTATTGTAATACTCATATTCATCAAGATCAATCAAGCAGGAAGTAGGGTATTACCTGTATAGAGAGGGCCCGAACCTGGGTAAACATCGTGTCCCCTGTCTCCTGTTACCATCAACCTTAGACGCATAGTTTGGGACCCCCTACCCGAGATCCGCCGGTTTTGACACTGACAGCTGCAGCAAGCGCTAAGCAGATATGGTGGCTATCATCGCAAATAAGAGTGAGAAGAGAAGCAACACAACGGTCCAGAAGCTAGAAGTGATTAAGAAGTGATCCTAAAACTACTCACGTGCAAGCATAACACAAGACCGTGTTCACTTCCCGGACTCCGCCGAAAAGAGACCATCACGGCTACACACACGGTTGATGTATTTTAATTAAGTCAAGTGTCATGTTCTCTACAACCGGACATTAACAAATTCCCATCTGCCACATAACCACGGGCACGGCTGTCGAAAGTTTATACCCTGCAGGGGTGTCCCAACTTAGCCCATCACAAGCTCTCACGGTCAATGAAGGATATTCCTTCTCCCGGGAAGACCCGACCGGTCTCAAAAATCCCGGTTACAAGACATTTCGACAATGGTAAAACAAGACCAGCAAGACCACCCGACTGTGCCAACAAATTCTGATAGGAGCTGCACATATCTCGTTCTCAGGGCACACCAGATGAGACAAGCTAGGAGTAAAACCAGCCCTCAAGTTTCCCCGAGGTGGCCCCGCAGGCTGCTCGATTCGGACCAACACTTAGAGAAGCACTGGCCCGGTGGGGGGGGGGGTTAAAATAAAGATGACCCACGGGTTGGACGACCCAAGGGAAAGGTAATAGGTTGTTAGGCAAATGTAAAATCAAGGTTGGGCCTTGTTGGAGGAGTTTTGTCCAAGGCAAACTGTCAAGGGGTTCCCATAACACCCAACCGCGTAAGGAACAGAAAAATCAAGGAACATAACACCGGTATCACGGAAACTAAGGCGGCAAGAGTGGAACAAAACACCAGGCATAAGGCCGAGCCTTCCACCCTTTACCAAGTATATAGATGCATTAATCTCTCCCTAATAATAAAGCACGGATTGAGTCTCCGGGTTCACCATCGTGCATGTTTTTCAAAAAGCCCCATATGGTATTAAGTAATTAACCCGCAGTCCAGTAAATAAGTGAAAAAAAACGTATCATAATTTTGCCCCACCCGTGGACGCATTTAACAAGAAAAACACCCCCAAGTAGAGCGCATGCGCGTCCCAGCCCCACCTGGATCCGTCGCTTCCGCACCGCCGGCCTGCATCCGCCGCCGCGCCGTCCTCCCCGCACCCCCACCTGCCTCCTCTCCTCTGTGCCCTCCTTCTCGCGCCGACCGAGTCCTCCGCGCGTGGTTCGCCAATGGCGAGGCCCGGGTCGCCGCTCTCCGGGCCCGCACCGGCCGGCTCGAGCGCGTGCCGTCGACCACGATGGGTTGTTCAACATGCTCCTAGCCGCCATGGGCAACACCCACGAGAAGGAGGACGCGCGGGATGCAGGGCAGCGTTAGAATCAACGCGCGTCGAATCCGGCCAGTGTTACGGCAACACGAACGCGGAGGCTCTGGCCGCGGGCGCCGTGCTCTATGCCCCTCCCCTGATCGCCGATTATCAAGTTGAATCCACACCATTCCCACATATAAAGTCCCTTGATCTGGCCAGGGCGTGCTCCGGGCGTCAATCTCGGCACAGGCGGGGCCGAGGCTTGGGCTGGGCCGGCCAGGGGTCGGGATGGTGTGCCTCAATCTGGTTGCGGCATGCTTGGGACCTTGATCTCGGTGCAAGAGGGGGCTCATGCCTACCTCGATTCCCCGCCACCTGACGGCAATGCTGCTCCTCCGTGCAGAAGCTGAGCTTCTCCATTTGCTGACCAAATTCCTCTTTGCAACCCAGGTGCTCCGCAACTGTCCCAACATGTGCTCCTGCGCCACATATTCTATCTACCTAGGCAGGCTGCTTACTCTCTCACGGACGTAGCGCCGCGGCCACGGATGCGTGCTGATTGACTATGTTTTTGCTGTTGAGTTGTTGCCACTTCCACCCAATGTTCAGAGCTGCAAAATTGTTCTGTTTAGGCATCGCTTCAGTCTTTGCTCCCCGTGGACTGTCCTTGTCTCTTGTTTAGGCGTAATGTTCAGTCGGATCTTATGGCTGATGTATGCAGCTGTGGTGACTTAGTTTCTTGGATGGATGGAAGTCTCGTGTTATGCCAGATTCAACAAATGTCAAGATCCAAGAGCCATGGACCAGGGCCGTGTCCTCACGCTCCAGTTCGATGAAGTTGTGGAGCTCATGCGGTGGTGGTCATGCAATCGGCATACGTGCTGCGCATCTGAAGAACACCGGGGGAGCATACTGCGCCTACATGGATCCATCACTTCTGAGTCGAGGTTCTTTGTCCCCATCCTTGTGGCTCCAGAATTCGGTAGCCTGCTGCTCAGTTTGCGTGTTCTAGATGTTTTTCCAACATAAGTCAAGACATTACATAGTGCTAATGCTTCCATCTGGAGCCAAACTATGTACTTTTTCTTTGAGGTAACCTGAAGTTCTTACTGATTTTAACCAATCTGTAGTCAAATGGGACTTATGAGCACACTGGAAATCTCAACAAGTTCTGGCATGATATCAGTAACATTGATGTGTGCAGTTACACATTAACCTGATGATCTTCTATGGCTTTCAAGGAATGTCCAAAACTTCTTCCTGGAGAGTGTGCTGTGTGCAAGAATTATGACAAAGCTGGTGACTGTATTTAGCATGGGAAGTACCACTTCAGTCACCGAGTTGAACTCCAAGTTGAAAGCGGGCTTGGATTGCAAACTGCTAAGAATGGTTCCCTTGTGTGTATTAGACGATTATTTAGTGATTCTGATTTAGTATAAATTATAATATAATTTAATTGGTCACTTTTCAACTTTTTTGTGCTAGATTAAACAAAACGTTGAAGCTTGACATGTTTGTGTCAATTTTCAGATGACGGCTGCGGACGCCTGGTCGGTAGTTGCCACGTTGGCTACCCACACCGATTGTAGCCATGTAGGAGGTGCTGGTCGATAGTTGCCATCGGAGTTAAGGACATCAGAGTCAAATAACAAAGTTCAACCCGTAGCAACGCACGGGCATTTGTGCTAGGTAATAATAAAGCACGGATTGTCGGTGTACTAGAGTAGGGGTACCCTATTACCCCGAACTCGTGCACGGGCAGTTGCAGCGCCCCGCGGCAAGGCTTGCCGGGTGACCGCCAGGACCCTCCATGGTTCCCTTGAAGACCATTCAAGGTCAAAGTGCTCAAACCAAGGCCCCAGCAAGAGGAGCTTGCTGGGAAGGCCAGCCAAGGCCCCGGCAAGAGGATCTTGCCGGGAAGAGACAAGACCCCGGCAAGAGGAGCTTGCCGGGAGGACCGCACGAGACATACCAAGAAAGCTTGCCGCGACGCGCCCTGCGTCCCGGCAAGATCCGGCGAGCGACAAGCTTCCGGACGCGGCAAGACGACAGCCACGGCAAGGAGCTTGCCGCGGGAAACCCCCACTTCGTGCCCGCACTCCAGCTCACCTGCTAACGTGTCGCTCTGGGACTCTCCCAAGCACACGTGGCGGGGGGCCGTGCAGCCAGGGGTACGTGGTGGCAAGCAGAGATGAAGGGAAGCCCATCGTGGCAAACGGTGGCACTCCTAACGGTCACCCTTTGCACTATTTAGGAGACTCAGACAGGCATTTAATGCCCTTGTCCCCTGCCGTCAGAGTTAGGTAGGGTGCACTGTATCCACAGTAGCGGTAGTTGCACCTACCGCGTCCTTTTCCATTTTTACCCTTCTAGTCTATGTTGCCACCTGTAGGTGACCCCTTGAAAGTATAAAAGGAGGCCCTAGCGCAACGTAGAGGGGGTTCCGCGATTCAGGAGTTCAGAGAGGGTTCCGCGGGTTCCGCATTTCGGGAGCTCAGAAGAACACTCTCACGCTCAGTCTGGCAGCGTCCATCGCTCCTGAGCAAGAATCTAATATACACAAACAAGCAGCAGTAGGGTTTTACGCATCCGTGCGGCCCGAAGCTGGGTAAATATCGCCCCGCGTGCACTGCCTCGATCCGCTCTTTGTGCGCTCTCCGCCCCCCACCGAACCGAAAGGGGCCCTGTCCCCATAGGTGTTGGCGGGCAAGGTGGTCTCGGGCGCGCTTCCTGTCGTCGCAGTGGGCTCGTCCTCGATGACCACCACTTGAGCCTTGGCCCTCTTCGCCGCCCTCTGGGCCAGAGTCCTGAAAAGGGGAGCCCAGGGTGAATCAGATTCGATGCAAGACAAGATCAACAAGTTGAAGAGCTACAAGAACAAGCAAGGGAATCTTACTCCTCTTCCTCTTCCTCGTCGGAGCTGAGCGCGGAGAGGTCGAAGTCCGGCCCACCTCCGGCGCGATGAAGTGGAGGAGTGGGATCCCTTGGCCGCTTGGCGGGAACTGCGGCGCTAGCCCGAGATGACCCCGCCCCAGTTGCCACTGCAGCGGGAGGTGCACCCGCGGCGACCGTACCTGCCGCGGTGGAGCGCGTCGTGCGGCGCTGTGGCTGTTGACTAGCTTGCCGCCCTGCTGCCTCCCCGATCCTGCTGGGGCGCCTCCTCGGCTGCACTGGGGGCTGCGTTCCGAGTCCCGCTCCCGGCAAGCTCCTCGGAGGTGGCAGGCCGCTCATACCCTCGGCGGGCTCGTTCGACTCGGCGTCGGGCGCGGCGAGCTCTTCTTCCTCTTCGGGCTGCTGCCGTTCGGCAATGCTCATCGCCAACGTCGCGTCCGCTTCCTCCACGGTGAACCCGAATTCACCCGCGGCCGCAGCTGCCGCCGCCTCTTCCGCCCTGGTGGCCATGCGCTCCATCTCTTGCTCAGTGGTGTCGCGGGTGAGGAGTTTCTTCTCGTCAGCATTGACCGCCACCTCCACTAGGCTGTCGAAGAACTGCTGCACGACGTCGCCGGCGGGCTCTTGCCAAGTTGGAGCGATCCCGTGTGAGTCACACAACGGCATCATTGCGCAGATGCGGTCGCGCGAAGAGTTGTTGCACAAAGGAACGACGCCTGCCGGCAACCTGAACCACTCGGGATGCTGTGGGTCAGGCTTGAATATCTCCTTAAGCATCCCGTCCAACTCTATAACGGTGAAATTGAAGTTGAGGCCTGGGCGCAACCTCATTATATCTGCTGGGCCTCCAAATTCCCAGGCAGGTCTCCCCCTCGCCTGTAGAGGGGCGATGCGCCGACGAAGGAAATCCGCGCCAACAGCTCCTACAGTCAGCCCGGCAAGCCTGAGACGCAAGATCCAAGTGGTGGCGATCGTCAGCTTGTCGTCGTCCGCAGACAGAGCGCTCCAGTCGTTGCCACGCACTACTGGGGCTTGCCGCAAGGCGGTGAACGGCTGCAGGCTCTCTTCTACAACCCAGCACCAATCAGCTCTCCACTCGTCCCACTTGCTGCGGAGCTCCCCCTCCAGATAGGTTTCCTTCTTGCTGGCCCGCGAGATCCAGGCGATCCCGCCGGCAAGAGGTTCCCCTCTCTCAACACGAGGCATAAAGAAATGGCGGAAGAGAGCTACGTTGGGCTGGACTCCGACAAAGTTTTCGCATAGATGGGCGAAAACTGCCATGGTCAGAACGGCATTGGGGGTAAAATCAAGGAGGTGGAGCCCATAGGTATTCATGATATCACAGAAGAAATCAGAGAATGGCGGACAGAGCCTGCAGTAGAAGAACACGGCGAAGAAAGGATATCCGTTAGCTGGAGCTGCTCGCGAGGCGACGGTGGAGAGTACCTTTGTGCGCGGATGCGCCCGCGTCTCCGTCGACCAGAAGAGATAGTACCACTCCCTCAGCTCCTCCGCGGAGAGCTCGGGGGAGAAAGTGGCCCGCTCCTTCCGCAGCGCCTCAAGCCGCTGCGCTTCGGTCGACTTCACAACCTTCGCGGTCGCGGCCTTCGTGGCCTTCCCCTTCCCGGGCTTCGGAGGCATGGTGGAGGTGGTGGGGGAGATCGACGGCGCTGGTGGCGGCGGCGACGGGAGCGGAGCGCTGCTCTCTTTCGACATTAGAAGCGGAAGAGGGCGGCGGTGAGAGCGGAGTTAGGTTTGGCGTGACCTAGGCCGCGCGTGCCCGTGCACTGTTTTGGGCCTGGCCCAACAACGCTCGGCACCATGTATGGCCCAGGCCCGAGGGCTCCTGTCGGTGTACTAGAGTAGGGGTACCCTATTACCCCGAACTCGTGCACGGGCAGTTGCAGCGCCCCGCGGCAAGGCTTGCCGGGTGACCGCCAGGACCCTCCGTGGTTCCCTTGAAGACCATTCAAGGTCAAAGTACTCAAACCAAGGCCCCGGCAAGAGGAGCTTGCTGGGAAGGCCAGCCAAGGCCCCGGCAAGAGGATCTTGCCAGGAAGAGACAAGACCCCAGCAAGAGGAGCTTGCTGGGAGGACCGCACGAGACATACCAAGAAAGCTTGCCGCGACGCGCCCTGCGTCCCGGCAAGATCCGGCGAGCGACAAGCTTCCGGACGCGACAAGACGACAGCCACGGCAAGGAGCTTGCCGCGGGAAACCCCCACTTCGTGCCCGCGCTCCAGCTCACCTGCTAACGTGTCGCTCTGGGACTCTCCCAAGCACACGTGGCGGGGGGCCGTGCAGCCAGGGGTACGTGGTGGCAAGCAGAGATGAAGGGAAGCCCATCGTGGCAAACGGTGGCACTCCTAATGGTCACCCTTTGCACTGTTTAGGAGACTCAGACAGGCATTTAATGCCCTTGTCCCCTGCCGTCAGAGTTAGGTAGGGTGCATTGTATCCACAGTAGCGGTAGTTGCACCTACCGCGTCCTTTTCCATTTTTACCCTTCTAGTCTATGTTGCCACCTGTAGGTGACCCCTTGAAAGTATAAAAGGAGGCCCTAGCGCAACGTAGAGGGGGTTCCGCGATTCAGGAGTTCAGAGAGGGTTCCGCGGGTTCCGCATTTCGGGAGCTTAGAAGAACACTCTCACGCTCAGTCTGGCAGCGTCCATCGCTCCTGAGCAAGAATCTAATATACACAAACAAGCAGCAGTAGGGTTTTACGCATCCGTGCGGCCCGAAGCTGGGTAAAAATCGCCCCGCGTGCACTGCCTCCGGAGCAAACGGATGGTGGAGTGGACGCTGGCGGAGGAATGGGCGTCGACGAGGGTGCCCACAGAACTGCCAAGTCCAAGGACAAGGCGGCGCAGACCTCAGCGTCCATGCGCGCCCCGCGTCTCTCTCAAGAGGCGCGGGACCAGCAGCGTCATAGCATTCGCAGTGCCATGCGTCCGCTGACCCAAGATCAAGCTGGTGGTTCGCACAGCGCTCAAGACCAGCATGCATGCCAGCATGCTGGCCCCAGCGAGGTGCGGTCGCAGGGACGGGACGCTGCTCCTTCTAACTTGGTTAGGAGTCCGAGCACGCCCCTCTCCTCGCACCGCTCACCTCTGCCGCCCGCCACCCCAGTAGAAGCCTTGGCGCGGGCCCAGCTGCTCCTGGACTATCCTCCGACGGCGGACAAGACCGACGAATGGAGGGCCACTATCCAGAGCCTCATCAGCTTCGCTAACGGCGACACTACGCGGCGACCAAGCACCTCGCTGCCGCGGCAGGACTGCCAGACGCGGGCCGATGGCAACAAGACTGAGGGAGGTGCGACTTCCATGCACTCTCCACTACGGAGGCTAAAATCGCCGACTCGCCGGGTCCACCCCAACAGCGGCTCCACCGCATCGTCAGACCCACGAGCTCGTCGCGACCAGCGCCAAGTTCTCCATGAACGACAAAAAGAAGACGCTCGAACCCGCATCGAGCGCCAAAGAGAAGCGCGACGTCAATCCGACAAGCGCGCTGGGCTCTCTGTTGACATGCATGCGCCAGGGGAACCAGGCCATTTACAGTACGCGATAGGATGTCCTGCGTTCACCCGTGAGCTGCGGCAAGTCCAGTGGCCCAGCACAAAGAATTTCAAGCCAGACATACCGGAGAAGTACGACGGCAAGACGCATCCGTCGGAGTTCCTCAGCATCTACACCATTGCAGTGTAAGCTGCCGGGGGACGAGATGACAAGATCCTTGCCAACTACTTCCCGCTGGTGCTCAAGCCTAATGTCAGATCCTGGCTCATGCACTTGCCGGACAACTCCATATCTTCCTGGGCTGATCTGTGCCATCAGTTTGTCGGCGCCTTTACAGGCGGCCACAAGCCACATGGCCAAGAGAGCGATCTTCATCTGCTCGCCCAAAAGGAAGGAGAGCCACTGCGCAAGTACATTCAAATATTCAGCCGTGTACAGCACAACATCCCAGACGTCCACCCCGCCGCGATAATTAGCGTGTTCCATCAGAACGTGCGAAATCGAAGGATGAGGGAGGAGATGGCGATGTGTAAGATCAGAGACGTCAGCGAGCTTTACGCCCTGGCTGACAAGTGTGCACGCGCTGAAGAGGGGAGGAGGCTCCCCGGGGAGAGTACAGGAGCAGGAGGATCTGACAGTGAGGATGTCGCCCCGGCGAGAAAAGGTCGGCGACGGAACTATAGAAGAAATAAGGGTAAGGAAGTGCTAGCTGTCGAGCAGACCAGCAACGGAGGTGACGCAAAGGAAGCTAAGGCTGGTGGCTCCGACAAGGAGGCCCATCCTGTGGCCGCCGCCGACAAGCAGGACAGCTCCGGCAGGCAGTATTGCAAGATTCACCGCACCAAGGGTCACGATCTCCAGAACTGCAAGAAGGTCGAGCAGCTTGCTGAGCAGCAGAAGGCTGAATACGAGCGACGTGACAAAGAGAAGGCCCAGGACAGAACTGGTGAATCCGGCAAGAAGCACCCCGGCCGGGGGGACGCCGCGGCAAGGCCAAGCAGCGGCAAGGAGACAGAACCCCCCGCGGCCGCGACAAGGATGAAGATGACGACAATGACGAAGACGTGGATGATGATGAGGCCGATGAGCAGGAATTTCAGAAAGCCACGGAGGTCCTGTGCGTTGACGGTGGCGCCTCTCTGCATACTTCGCACCGCCAGCTCAAACAGTGGGTGCGGGAAGTGAATGCAGCAGAGCCATCCATAGAATCACGCAAGCCCCTGAAATGGTCCAGCACGCCTATCATCTTCGACATTGGGGATCACCCTAATCGTCTAACTGCGGTCGGGTGCTTGCCGATGTTGGTCTCACCAACTATCCGCAACCTCAAGGTCACAAAGATGCTAGTTGACGGCGGGGCCGGCTTAAACCTCATCTCCTCCGCGGTCCTTCACAAACTCCAGATCCCCGACAGCGAGCTCGAAGAGACCGGCACATTCCAAGGAATCAACCCGGGAAGGAGCAAGCCGAAAGGGAAGATCACGCTGCCGGTCACGTTTGGCAGCGAGCTGAATTTCAGAACTGAGAAGGTCACATTTGACGTTGCCGATTTTCCATTGCCCTACAATGGGATCCTTGGCCGTCCTGCGCTCGCCAAGTTTATGGCAGCCTCTCACTATGCATACAACATGCTCAAAATGCCAGGCCCGATAAGTGTCATCTCTGTCCCCGGCGACAAGAAGGATGCCCTTATCTGCGCCGACAAGATCTACTGGGAAGCAGCAGCCGCAGCCGATCACCACACGCTTGCCACTGAAGCTCCCGGGGGGAAGAAGAAGGCCAAGTCCGGCAAGAGCTCTGATATCCACTCCGGCAAGCGCACCTCTTCGGAGTGCTGCGCTACCGTTGAGGACGCACCGTCGAGCTCCACCGGCAAGTGCAAGAAGACGATGGCAGCTCCACCCGAGACCAAGAAGGTGCCCGCCAAGGAGGACGGCACTGGTGGTACCTTCACCATCAGTGCCACGCTCGATTCCAAATAGGAAAGCATGCTCGTTGCTTTCCTGCGGGCGAATGTCGACGTGTTTGCATGGCAACCGTCTGATATCCCCGGTGTTCCTAGGAAAGTAATCGAGCACCACCTTGTCGTCTGTCCTCATGCGCGGCCCGTCAAGCAGAGAATCAGGAAGCAAGCGGTGGAGCGCCAAGAGTTCATTGCAGAAGAAATCAAGAAATTGGAAGCAGCGGGCCTTGTTAGAGGGGTGCTCCATCCCACGTGGTTGGCCAATCCAAGAGTGGATCGGGCGCCTTGGGAGGAGCGGACGAGCGGGGCGATCCCCTGGCTCGGGTGCTTGCGGGCGCCTAGGGGCTGCGGCAGCGGGCTGCTCGGGCCCAGGCGGGCTCCGGATGGGCTTGGAGGGCCTGCCATGGTGGGGAGGCGCGGAAAGCGACATGGCGGCCTCTGGTTTGCCCGGGGTGGCGGCTGGGTGGCGGCTAACCACTTGCAAGACGCTATGTGGTGGTGGAGGAGCGGCTAGGCGCGGATTTCGAGGTGGCAGCACCGGATCCGAGGAAGGAGGGCTAGGGGGTTAGGGTTTAGTCTAGGGTTGTCCGATTTGGACGGGGTGGTGGACTATTTATAGATAGGAGGGGTTTTCGGACCAAACGATCATCATCGGACGACTCCGGGCAGAGGAGGGGGTTAGTGGGCTGGAGGTGAGTGGTAGTGGGCTATGCAGAAAGCCTTGGGCTGAGAGAAGAGAAGAGAGAGAGGCCCGACGACTATTTCCGGAGACCGAAAACGTCCGACATTTGACCGGCAATGATGCCGCTCTATGTTTAACGGTTGGGCTATCAAACAGACTCTGAATGCGATGAAACTTGGCAAGCGGTCTACTGACAACATAACAACACCAGACACCAACTTTCATCCCATTCCAAGAACATTTTTATGCCACTTATAAAATAATATTTCGGAGGTGCCGCGGGCGCGTGCAAGTGTGTCTGGGCTCAGAACGGACAACAGAAAGAACTGGGAGATCCGGACGGATGCAAGTTTTGAAAACATGTAGATGCAATGCCTATGATGCCATGATGAAATGCAACATCCAAATAAAACACACGGCGGTCACGCAAAACATGGAAGGCGTCTGAAGTGACGGTCTCGGGGCGTCACATGTGGTACCCAGACATTCTGAGTATATGTTCACTGACAGAACTATTCTCCTCCATTTTGTAGCTGTAGAACTTATTGGAGACTTCATATCTCTCAATCCGGGCATTTGCTTGAAATATTAACTTCAACTCCTGGAACATCTCATATGCTCCAGGACATTCAAATCGTTGTTGAAGTCCCGGTTCTAAGCCGTAAAGCATGGCACACTGAACTATCGAGTAGTCATCAGCTTTGCTCTGCCAGGTGTTCATAACATCTGGCGTTGCTCCTGCAGCGGGTTTGGCACCTAGTGGTGCTTCCAGGACGTAATTCTTTTGTGCAGCAATGAGGATAATCCTCAAGTTACGGACCCAGTCCGTGTAATTGCTACCATCTTCTTTCAACTTAGCTTTCTCTTCATATTACTTAAGAACTCCCACTTAGATAGACATCCCTCTAATCATCTAAGTGATCACGTGATCCATATCAACTAAACCATGTCCGATCGTCACGTGAGATGGATTAGTTTTCAATGGTGAACATCACTATGTTGATCATATCTACTATATGATTCACACTTGACCTTTCGGTCTCTGTGTTCCGAGGCCATAACTGCATATGCTAGGCTCGTCAAGTTTAACTCGAGTATTCTGCGTGTGCAAAACTTGCTTGCACCCGTTGTATGTGAACGTAGAGCTTATCACACCCAATCATCACGTGGTGTCTCTCCATGACAAACTGTAGCAATGGTGCATACTCAGGGAGAACACTTGTACCTTGAAATTTTGTGAGAGATCATCTTATAATGCTACCGCCATACTAAGCAAAATAAGATGCATAAAGGATAAACATCACATGCAATCAAATAAGTGATATGATATGGCCATCATCATCTTGTGCCTTTGATCTCCATCTCCAAAGCACCGTCATGATCACCATCGTCACCGGCTTGACACCTTGATCTCCATTGAAGCATCATTGTCGTCTCACCTACTATTGCTTCTACGACCATTGCTACCGCTTAGTGATAAAGTAAAGCAATTACATGGCGATTGCATTTCATACAATAAAGAGACAACCATATGGCTCCTGCCAGTTGTCGATAACTGTGTTACAAAACATGATCATCTCATACAACAATTTATATAATCACATCTTGACCATATCACATCACAACATGCCCTGCAAACACAAGTTAGACGTCCTCTACTTTGTTGTTGCAAGTTTTACATGGCTGCTACGGGCTTAGCAAGAACCTTTCTTACCCACGCATCAAAAAACCATAACGCGTTATAGTGATTGCTTTTTGATCTTCAGAAAGAACCCTGTTCATTGAATCCGATTCAACTAAAGTTAGAGAAACAGACACCCACTAGCCACCTGTGTGCGAACAGGTCGGTCGCATAAGCGTACGCGTAATGTCGGTCTGAGCCGTTTCATCCAACAATACCGCTGAATCAAGAATCAACTAGTGACGACAAGGTATACGTATATACCCACGCCCACAACTCCTTTATGTTCTACTCATGCATATAACATCTACGCATAGACCTGGCTCGGATGCCACTATTGGGGAACGCAGTATTTCAGAAAAATTCCTACGATCACGCAAGATCTATCTAGGAGATGCATAGCAACGAGAGGGGGAGAGTATGTCTACGTACCCTTGTAGACTGAAAGCGAAAGCGTTATGAAACATAGTTGATGTAGTCAAACGTCTTCGCGATCCAACCGATCAAGTACCGAACACACGGCACCTCCGCGATCTGCACACATTTAGATCGGTGACGTCCCTCGTACTCTTGATCTAGTTGAGGCCAAGGGAGAGTTTTGTCAGCATGACGGCGTGATGACGGTGTTGATGAAGTTACCGACGCAGAGTTTCGCCTAAGCACTACAATGATATGACCGAGGTGGAATTCTGTGGAGGGGGGCACCGCACATAGCTAAACGATCAACTTGTATGTCTATGGGGTGCCCCTCCCCCGTATATAAATGAGAGGAGGAGGGGAGGGCCGGCCGTCTCATGGCGCACCCATGGGGGGAGTCCTACTCCCAGTAGGAGTAGGTTTCCCCCTTCCCTAGTTGGAGTAGTAGAAGAAGGAAGAGGGAGAGGGAAATAAGCAAAGGGGGGCCTGTCGTGGTTCTAAGTCTGACAGTAGAGTGGGGGGTAGGTATGGAGAGGCAAGGTCCTAGCTATGGAGAGGTTGTAACACAAGAGATGTACGAGTTCAGGCCCTTCTCGGAGGAAGTAAAAGCCCTACGTCTCGGAGCCCGGAGGCGGTCGAGTGGATTATGTGTATATGAGTTACAGGATGCCGAACCCTTCTGCCTGTGGAGGGGGGTGGCTTATATAGAGTGCGCCAGGACCCCAGCCAGCCCACGTAATGAAGGGTTTAAGGTGTATTTAGTCCGGGGCGTTACTGGTAACGTCCCACATAAAGTGTCTTAACTATCATAAAGTCTACTTAACTACAGGCCGTTGCAGTGCAGAGTGCCTTTTGAACTCCTGGTAGTCGAGTGAGTCTTCGTGGTCGAGTCCTTCAAGTCAGTCGAGTGAATCCCTCGTTGGTCGACTGGAAGGGTGTCCTTGGGCAGGGTACTTAGATCAGGTCTGTGACCCTACCCTAGGTACATGACTCCATCATTAGCCCCCGAATGGATTGAGGCTTTGAGTGACGGAGGAGTTGATGCTGTTTCTGATTAACCTTTGCACACTGGTCGTGCGTTGTTCTGAACCAGAGAATCTCTTCGTTGATAGTGAGCAACTTGTCTTCAGTCGACTTGATCCATTCTTTTCTTTCGTCGAGTGATCTTTCGGGCTTCGTCGATTTCCGAGCGACAGATCGCAGGAAATCCCGCGCCTGACAGACTGATCTGCCGTTCGCGGATTCCGCGGGATGCGAAATTTGGGGAAACGCGCGAAGCGGAGCGGACCGCGGCGTTCGGATGGGACGGGACATAGATGCCTCGATCCCCGCGCCGCTTTCTTCGCCACGTATCCCGCCCGCGTAACAGTTCCAGGATATGATTAGATCTGCCGGGTCCACCTGTCATCCACTCGGAAGGGATCTTATAAATGCACCCGGCGAGGGTTTTTGGAACAGTGCCTCAGCATTCTCTCTCTCTGCCTCCTTCGTCTCCGCCCAACGCGCTCGCTCTCGCCTCCGCACCACTTCTCCTCACGCGCCCCACCGGAAGCCATGGTCAAGGAGAAGACGGTGGCGCTGGAGCGCGCGAAGAAGGCGTCAGCGACAGAGAAGACGAAGGGGAGATCCACCAGCCGCGGTGGGTCTTCGTCCAGATCCCGCCTGCCGAAAGGCTGGGTCTAGGGAGATTGGATCCAGTCGACCATCACGGAGAAGGATCTCCTCGACATGGCCAACGAGGGCCTGATCCCCCATGGAGCTGCAAGGCTTCCGGGGAAAGAGTGGCAGCCCCAGCCGGAAGAGGGTGAGTGCGTGCTTCTGGCTACCCATGTTGACCGCGGATTCTCTTTGCCGCCGAGCATTTTCTTCCGTGGTTTCTTGAACTTTTTTGGAGCACAACTCCACCACTTCACCCCGAATTCTATCGCCTATCTTGCCGCGTTTGTGTCCATGTGCGAGAGTTTTCTGGGCTATCGACCGCACTGGGGCTTGTTCAAGCACATATTCACATGTCGCTCTCAAACTATGAAGAAGGAGAGTCCAGGCGACGAAAGAACCCGAGTGGTCCAAATGTGTGGAGGTCTGGGGATCCAGGTGAGAAACAAGAGCACCTTCCCAGCCATGACATTTCCCGAGTCAGTCAGAGGCTGGCAGTCGACCTGGTTCTACTGCCAGGATGAGTTGACACCGGGGCAGTCGAGTGGGCTCCCTCCATTTACCATGGACCGAGTGAACAAGCCCTCCTCCCTGAAGCTGATTCTGGAGGAGAAAGCTGACGTGAAGATGTTGATGGAGCATGTAGTTCAGTTGGTTCGGGAGGGAGTGACGGGCATGGATCTCCTGGAAGTTTTCCTTAGGCGCCGAATCCAGCCTCTTCAGTTCCGGAGCCACTGCATGTGGTTGTACTCTGGGACTGAGGATGTGACT
This sequence comes from Triticum aestivum, assembly GCF_018294505.1. NCBI lineage: Eukaryota > Viridiplantae > Streptophyta > Magnoliopsida > Poales > Poaceae > Triticum > Triticum aestivum. The sequence continues at coordinate 52,348,020 of NC_057806.1, read as the reverse complement.
CGGGTCAATCCAGAAGCAGTCGATGATGCCACTCTGGAAAGGTGGATGGCCGCTGTTACTGGGAACAAGGACAACCCTCGCGGGCCCAGAAGGATTCCTCCACTCGACTGCCACAGTGATCCAAACAAGGCATGTCTGCCCCACTTCCCGTTGTATTCTCATCATATTTTATTTCTGCTTTCTCTGCTGATGGGTCGACTGATCTTTGTCTTGTTGTCCCTCAGGCCCTCACTGAACTGTACTCGATGCCCAACGGAGCGTAGGCTCCGACTGAGGAGGGAGAAGCGAGCGGGGGCGAGAGCCAGGAGGAGGAGTGGGACTCGGACGCCGTCGAGGCCGATGATGATGACGATGACGATGATGATGATGACAATGAGGACGGGGAAGAGGAGGAGGAGGAGGAGGTCGCACCACCGCGCTCGGAAAGGCGGTCGAAACTTGTCCATGACCCTGCGACTGAACGCGGCGAGGGGGTCGCGACTGTTACTCAGTCGACCAAGCACCCCCGGACCACCTCTCCGGCGCCGACTGAAAAGGCGCCGAAGCAGCCCAGGGCGGCCCCGTCGAAGCCGACCAAGCACCTGCCGAAGATGAAGGTGTCCATCCCCACCATATCAGGGTAATCATATTGCTTACGTCTTCTTGTTTTGTGTGAACTTTATCTCTGGTTGGCGCTGGAGTTAGTCGACTGACTCTTTGGAGTTGCAGTGCTGCTACTTCTGAGACCTCAGCCCGGGCTGACGACCATGCGATGGAGGACGCAGCAACCTCAAAACCTGGTATTATACTCTTAACACCGTTTCTAGTCGACTGACTCATGATCTCTAATTCTGATTCTTTTCTGTAGCTCCATCCAATGTTGTTATCACTCTCCCTGATGATGATGAGGACGAGGAACCACTAAAGCACAGAATGAGAAGGAAAGCGTCTGCCAGCAGGGTGCCCCAGGATGTGACGGTGCCTGAGACTCTGGTCGCGGAGGAGGAGAACACCACTCGACACACTGTGTCCTTTGCTGATCCGCTGACGAGTGCTCCGCAGCCCTCCCTCTTCACAACGCACCACGTCCCAGAGGACCAAGCTGGCGCCGCGAAGGAGGCGATACGCCAGGCAGGGATCATGATGGAGCAGTTGAAGACCATCCGGGATGCGAGCCAGGCAGCTTACGACGCCAGTTCCGCCCTTCAAAGGAATGTTCAGGTCAGTTGACCACCACTTGTTCTGTTAGGATATGCTATCAAAAAACTTTTCTTTCCAGAATTTATAGTAGTCACCCACTGGGTGTGTCGATTTAAACTCCGTGTTAGCGGGGGCACGCTGAGTGCACCCGCTGGGTGTAGTCCCCAAGGCTAAGGTCGACTGCTGGCAGTCGGCCTTAGGCTTTATAATTTCAGTCTCTCCGTCATTCGACTAAGGCGAATGGATTTCGCAAACCGGTGGGGGCACGCTGAGTGCACCCACTGGGTGTAGACCCCGAGACTGTGGTCGACTGCTGGCAGTCGGTTACAGTCTTAAAGAATACATCTTTTTTTTGAGGTCGACTGGTCGACTCTGTCTTCAAATAGGATTAGTGGGGGCACGCTGAGTGCACCCACTGGGTGTAGTCCCCAAGGCTAAGGTTGACTGCGGGCAGTCGGCCTTAGGCTTTATAATTTCAGTCTTTCCGTCATTCGACTAAGACGACTGGGTTTCACAAACCGGTCGACTGGTCGACTCTGTCTTCGACTGGTCGATTAGTGGGGGCATGCTGAGTGCACCCACTGGGTGTAGTCCCCGAGACTACGGTCGAATGCTCGTATTCGGCTGTAGTCTTAGAAACGCGTGATTTTTCCTTTTTCACTTGGAAGTGAATTATGATTGACATTTTAGTCGATTGGTTCTTCGCAGAACTCCTGTGATCTCGTGGCTCGCTACTCTGAGCTGGAAAACAAGCACATTCAGCTTGAGCTGAATTTGAAGCTGGTTCAGGAGAATCTGACGAAGGCAAAGGAGGAGACCGAAGGTATGTTTGGTGAGACCTTGACGACTGCTTTTTCCCTTTATTTGTTTCAAAATCTGATCTTGCTGTAACTTGCAGGTAAGGTGAGGGAGGCCGAACGGAAGAAGGACCTTGAACTAGCTGAGAAGATCAAGCTTGTTGACGAGAAGTTAGCTTCAGTCGCCAAGCTTGAGCAAGAAAATGCCAATCTGAAAGCTGCTCTTGGGAAGAAAAAAGATCTAGAGGCCTTCCTGAATGGTCTTGCCAAGAAGCTGTTTCTTATGCTTGAAGGTAAATCTCTATGCTCGGCGATCATTTCCAACCGTGGTTTTTCCATTCGACCATCGCCTTGACTCGGTGATCGTCCTTGCAGAATTTTGTCAAAACTTTGAAGAAGAAACTAGCCGGCTGGAACCAAACCTTGACCCCGTCAATTCTCCGATGGATCACGAAGTTGCCATGAATGTTTTCCGACTGGAGTCCCGTGTTGCAGCTGTCGTGGACTATCTTGCAAGGCTGAAGGTCGCCACATCTCGCATCGACTCGACGCTCTAGCCCGGGGAGACACTTCAGAACGACCTCGAGTCGCTGATGGCTCGCTTGAACACGATCCCTGGTCGAGTGCAGGAGTGGAAAAAGTCCTCGGCTCGGTGCGGTGCAGATGTTGCGCTGTGTCTGGCCCGAGTCCACTGCAAAGATGCGCGAGAAGACAAGCTGGCGGCCCTCCGGGTGGCCAACACCAAGAAACACGACTTCAGGTCCTTTATGGAAACTTTCCTTGCGGCTGCCACTCGGATCGCAGATGGAATTCATCTTGATGAGTTTGTTGCACCTTCCAGCCCTCCACAGGAGGGGTAAAAAACTTCTTCTAAGCTCGACGCTTTAAATTTGCCTCGGTATGCTGAGTGGAATTGTAACCGATAAACCTTAACGGGCTTAGCGCCTGAATTTGTCGTTTGAATATGATTGCTCTTGGCTCGAAATGTATTTTGCAGGTTCAAAGCAGGGCGCTTACTGCAATCGACTTATTCCTTAATCCACTTAGGTGAGCGCTGGGCTGCAGCTAAGCCCCCGAGTGAGAGGTTTGCTCTTCACTCGGTAGGGTTTTTATATCTTAGGCGAGCACTAGGCTGCAGCTAAGCCCCCGAGTGAGAGGTTTGCTCTTCACTCGGTAGGATTTTTATATCTTAGGCGAGCACTGGGCTGCAGCTAAGCCCCCGAGTGAGAGGTTTGCTCTTCACTCGGTAGGATTTTTATATCTTAGGCGAGCACTGGGCTGCAGCTAAGCCCCCGAGTGAGAGGTTTGCCCTTCACTCGGTAGGATTTCGATAACTTAGGCAAGTACTTGGACTGCAACTAAGCCTCCGAGTGGAAGTCTGGCTTATCACTCGGTAGGATTTTCATAACTTAGGCGAGTACTTGGACTGCAGCTAAGCCCCCGAGTGAGAGGTTTGCTCTTCACTCGGTAGGATTTTGGTAACTTAGGCGAGTACTTGGACTGCAGCTAAGCCCCCGAGTGAGAGGTTTGCTCTTCACTCGGTAGGATTTTTGATAACTTAGGCGAGCACTGGGCTGCAGCTAAGCCTCCGAGTGGAAGTCTGGCTTATCACTCAGTAGGATTTTCATAACTTAGGCGAGTACTTGGACTGCAGCTAAGCCTCCGAGTGAGAGGTTTGCTCTTCACTCGGTAGGATTTCGGTAACTTAGGCGAGTACTTGGACTGCAGCTAAGCCCCCGAGTGAGAGGTTTGCTCTTCACTCGGTAGGATTTTTGATAACTTAGGCGAGCACTGGGCTGCAGCTAAGCCTCCGAGTGGAAGTCTGGCTTATCACTCGGTAGGATTTTCATAACTTAGGCGAGTACTTGGACTGCAGCTAAGCCTCCGAGTGAGAGGTTTGCTCTTCACTCGGTAGGATTTCGGTAACTTAGGCGAGTACTTGGACTGCAGCTAAGCCCCCGGGTGAGAGGTTTGCTCTTCACTCGGTAGGATTTTTGATAACTTAGGCGAGCACTGGGCTGCAGCTAAGCCTCCGAGTGGAAGTCGGACTTATCACTCGGTAGGATTTTCATAACTTAGGCGAGTACTTGGACTGCAGCTAAGCCTCCGAGTGAGAGGTTTGCTCTTCACTCGGTAGGATTTTTGATAACTTAGGCGAGTACTTGGACTGCAGCTAAGCCCCCGAGTGAGAGGTTTGCTCTTCACTCGGTAGGATTTCGGTAACTTAGGCAAGTACTTGGACTGCAGCTAAGCCCCCGAGTGAGAGGTTTGCTCCTCACTCGGTAGGATTTTTGATAACTTAGGCGAGCACTGGGCTGCAGCTAAGCCTCCGAGTGGAAGTCTGGCTTATCACTCGGTAGGATTTTTGATAACTTAGGCGAGCGCTGGGCTGCAGCTAAGCCCCCGAGTGAGAGGTTTGCTCTTCACTCGGTAGGATTTTCGATAACTTAGGCGAAACGGATTCGCAGCTAAGCCTCCGAGTGGGAGTCTGGCTCACCACTCGGTAGGATTTTTAACAAACTTAGGCGAAACGGATTCGCGGCTAAGTCACCCACTGGGGGGAAATTTCATTGGACAAAATAAAAAGTGACAAAAATTATGGAGGAACTATGACACTATTATTTTGAGGTCCATGAACTACAGAAGTACTTTATTGCAACTCATTCGAGTGATAAAACTTAAGTGTAAAATGGGGGGAGTAGTTCCACGTTCCAAGCTCGGGGCTCGTCGATATTATGCTCGACGTTGTAGAGATGGTACGCCCCGTTGTGGAGAACTTTGGTGACGATGAAGGGTCCTTCCCAAGAAGGAGCAAGCTTGTGTTGTTTCTTCTGATCCACTGGGAGAACTAAATCTCCTTCTTGGAAGGCTCGACCTCTCACATTTCTGGCGTGGAAACGACGCAAATCTTGTTGGTAGATGGTCGACCGGATCAGAGCCATCTCCCTTTCTTCCTCTAAAAGGTCGACTGCGTCCTGCCGCGCTTGTTCAGCTTCTGCTTCGTTGTAGATTTCAACTCGAGGAGCATTGTGGAGAAGATCACTCGGCAAGACTGCTTCAGCTCCGTAGACCAAGAAGAATGGAGCTCTTCCGGTCGACCGATTAGGTGTGGTCCTCAGTCCCCAAAGCACCGAGGGAAGTTCGTCGACCCAAGCTCCAGCTGCATGCTTGAGATCACACATCAGTCGGGGTTTCAGTCCCTTGAGAATCAGGCCATTGGCTCGCTCTGCTTGTCCATTCGACTGCGGATGAGCGACTGAAGCGTAGTCGACTCGTGTGCCTTGAGAGTTACAGAAATCTCTGAATTCCTCCGAGTCAAAGTTCGACCCATTATCCGTAATGATGCTGTGCGGGACTCCATATCTGAATATTAGTTCTCTGATGAAGCTAACAGCAGCACCGGCGTCAAGGTTCTTGATTGGTTTAGCCTCGATCCACTTGGTGAACTTGTCGACTGCCACCAGTACATGCGTGAAGCCACTTCGCCCTGTTCTCAAAGGACCGACCATGTCCAACCCCCATACTGCGAAAGGCCAGACGAGTGGAATGGTCTTCAGGGCTGATGCAGGCTTGTGCGACATATTCGAGTAGAACTGACATCCCTCGCACTTATCCACTATCTCCTTTGCCATCTCATTCGCCTTTGGCCAGTAAAATCCGGCTCGGTATGCTTTGGCCATGATGGTCCGAGAGGACGCATGATGGCCACAGGTTCCCGAGTGGATATCATTGAGGATGAGTCGACCTTCTTCTGGTGTTATGCACTTCTGACCAACTCCAGTCGCGCTTTCTCTGTATAATTGTCCTTTGATTACGGTAAAGGCCTTAGATCGACGGACGATCTGTCGAGCCTCTTCCTCATCCTCCGGAAGCTCTTTTCTCAGGATATACGCGATATATGGAACTGTCCAGTCGGGAATGACCACCAAGACCTCCATGATCAAGTCGACCACCGCTGGGACTTCAACCTCAGTCGGATCTGTGGCACTCTTGGGCTGTGGAGCTTCTTCGGTGAAAGGATCTTCTTTGACTGACGGAGTGTGTATATGCTCCAAGAACACACCACTCGGAATGGCTTCTCTCTTGGAACCTATCTTTGCTAGATCATCAGCTGCTTGATTTTTCAGTCGGGGTATATGATGGAGCTCCAACCCCTCGAACTTCTTTTCCAGCTTCCTCACTGCACTGCAGTATCCAGTCATGGCTGGGCTTCTCACGTCCCACTCCTTCATCACTTGGTTGACCACTAAATCCGAGTCGCCATAAACCATCAGGCGACGGACGCCGAGTGAAATGGCCATGCGCAACCCATATAAGAGGGCCTCATATTCTGCCTCATTGTTGGAGGAATCAAAGTGAATCTGGAGCACATATCTGAGCTTATCTCCTCTGGGGGAAACCAGGACAACCCCAGCACCGGAACCATTCAACATCTTAGAGCCATCAAAGAACATGGTCCAATGCTCCGAGTGAACTTCAGTCGGCTGCTGCTGTTCAATCCACTCGGCGAGGAAATCTGCTATTGCCTGGGACTTAATGGCTTTCTTTGCCTCAAACTTGATATCAAGGGGAAGAAGTTCAATCGCCCATTTAGCCACTCGACCAGTTGCATCTCTGTTGTGCAAAATCTCTGATAGTGGAGCGTCGCTGACGACTGTGATGGAATGATCAGAGAAATAATGAGCAACCTTCTTTGTGGTCATGTATATTCCATACACAAGCTTCTGATAATGAGGATATCTCTGCTTGGATGGAGTCAAGACTTCAGACAAATAATACACTGGGCGCTGAACTTTGAGAGCTTTTCCTTCTTCTTCCCGCTCGACCGTAAGCACAGTACTGACGACCTGTCCTGTGGCTGCGATATAGAGCAGCAGAGGCTCTTTGCTGATTGGAGCAGCAAGCACCGGCTGGGTGGAGAGCAGAGCTTTTAGCTCGGCAAACGCTGCATCAGCTTCTGGAGTCCACTCGAACTTGTCTGCCTTCTTCATCAGTCGGTAAAGAGGCAATGCCTTTTCACCGAGTCGTGAGATGAATCGACTTAATGCGGCCAAGCATCCAGTAAGCTTCTGGACATCGTGCACTCGCACAGGGCGTTTCATTCGGAGAATAGTGCCGATCTTCTCTGGATTAGCGTCGATTCCTCGCTCGGAAACGAGAAAACCGAGTAACTTGCCACCAGGAACTCCAAATGTGCACTTTGATGGATTGAGCTTGATATCATACCTTCTGAGGTTGGCAAATGTTTCAGCGAGGTCAGCGAGCAGGTCGGAACCTTTTCGTGACTTGACGACGATATCATCCATATACGCTTCCACATTCCGACTGATTTGAGTGAGAAGACACTTCTGAATCATTCGCATAAATGTGGCTCCGGCATTCTTGAGGCCGAATGGCATGGTGATATAGCAGAAGCACCCGAATGGAGTGATGAAAGTTGTTTTTACCTCGTCGGGTCCGTACAGACGGATCTGGTGGTACCCAGACTAGGCGTCCAGAAAAGACAGTCTCTCGCATCCCGCGGGCGAGTCAACAATTTGATCTATGCGAGGGAGAGGAAAATGATCTTTCGGGCAGGCCCGGTTGATGTGCTTGAAATCAATGCACATTCGGAGTGATTTGTCCTTCTTAGGAACCATGACGACATTAGCGAGCCACTCGGAGTGGTATATCTCTCGGATAAATCCTGCCGCCAACAGTCGAGCCACTTCCTCACCAATGGCTTTTCTCTTCTGGACGGCGGACCGCCGAAGATGCTCTTTGACTGGTTTTGCAGATGAGTCGACTCTTAGGCGATGCTCAGCCAGTCCCCTGGGAACACCTGGCATGTCAGCGGGCTTCCATGCAAAAATGTCCCAGTTCTCACGGAGGAACTGGATGAGCGCTTCTTCCTATTTCGGGTCGAGTGTTGTGGAGATGTGGGTCGGAGCTGCATCGGGGTCGGTCGGGTGAATGTGAACAGGCTTTGTCTCACCGGACGACTGAAATGCAGATTCTGTGGCGGGTTTCTTGGATCGCAGCAAATCACTCGGATCTGCGTTTTGCTTGTATTCTTCGAACTCGACCGCTGTCACCTGGGAATCGGCAATCTTTGAGCCCTTCTGAAAGCACTCTTCTGCCTTTTTCCGATCACCGGTGACAGTGATCACTCCTTTGGGGCCGGGCATCTTCAATTTGAGGTACACGTAACATGGTCGAGCCATGAACCGTGCATAAGCTGGTCTCCCCAAAATGGCATGATATGCACTCTGAAAATCCACGACCTGAAACGTCAACTTCTCTTTGCGAAAATGTTTCGAATCACCAAACACCACGTCCAGAGCTATTTGGCCGAGTGACTCGGCTTTCTTCCCTGGTATAACTCCATGAAAGCTCATGTTACTGGTGCTTAGTCGGGACATCGGAATGCCCATTCCTTTCAGCGTGTTTGCATACAACAAATTCAGCCCACTACCACCGTCCATCAGCACTTTTGTCAGTCGAGTGCCTTCGACAACTGGATCGACCACCAAAGCTTGCCTCCCAGGGGTGGCAATATGAGTCGGGTGATCAGGATTGGTCGAATGTGATGGGTGTTTGGGACCATCTCAGATAATTTGCTTTTGCTGGGGCGACCATGTTCACCTCTCGGTTAATGACTTTCAGTCGACTCTTGCTTTCCACATCTGCAAAGATCATCAGAGTGGAGTTGATATGTGGATATCCTTCCTCACTGTCCTCTTTGTCTGCGGGCTTGTCCGACTCCTTCTCCTTGTCCTTAGACTGTTTTCCCTAAAACTGCTGGATCAGGAGTCGACATTGGCGAGTGGTATGCTTCGGGTAGATGATATTCCCCTGTTCGTCTTTCTTCGTGTGGATGTGACACGGCATATCCATCACGTCGTTCCCTTCTTTATCCTTCACCTTCTTAGGGTTCCAGGATCCTTTTGGTTTCCCTTTAAACTTTCCCTGAGTCACGGCCAGAGCCTCTCCAGGAGCTGCCGGTTCAGCCTTCCGCTTCTGTTTCCGTGTTTCCCTTTTCCGACTGACTCGGCTTGTGCTTGCCGCTTCGGAGTCGGTCTTCTTCTTCGCCGTTGGCGTACTTGGTAGCAATCTCCATCATCCGACTCAAGGTCATGTCACCGGTTCGACCAAATTTCAAACTCAATTCTCTGTTCTTGACACCATCCTTAAAGGCGCAGACTGCCTGATGATCAGACACATTCTCCACAGTATGGTGCAAAGTGATCCATCTCTGAATATACTCTCTGAGAGTCTCATTGTTCTTCTGCACGCAGACTTGCAACTCCGTCAATCCAGCCGGTCGCTTGCAAGTTCCTTCAAACGTTCTGATGAACACTCGGGACAAATCTTCCCAAGTGTAAATGCTGCTAGGAGGTAATTGAGTCAACCATGCCCTGGCAGAACCTTCCAGCATGAGGGGCAAATGCTTCATGGCCACCTCGTCGTTCCCACCACCAATCTGAACTGCCACTCGGTAGTCCTCAAGCCAAGTTTCAGGCTTAGACTCGCCAGTGAACTTGCTGACTCCTGTTGCCAACCTGAAATTGGGAGGGATAACTGCGGCTCTGATAGCTCTGCTGAAACATTCAGGACCAGAAACATGCACTCGACTTCTTGTGGGCGCATCTCTGTCGAGTCCACCTCGATGGGCTCTGTTCCGGTCGACCAAACCCTGCACGATAATGGATCGCGCGTCGAAGCCTGGTTCTCGGGGGTCGACTGGAACTCTTCGCCCCGTACAGGGCTGACGCCTGTCATCTTGCTGCCGAGGAGTGTAAGACCCACCCCTCGGAGGGGAATTGGGCACTCGACGCCTATCATCTCGGTCGAGTCGGTCACCATATTGCTCTCGCCGATTCTCGCGCCCTTCACGCCGCGGAGGCGATCTGGGGCTGTGAGCCGACTGAACCGTATTCGCAGCGACGGATTGACTTTGAATTCTGTTGCGCGACTGCGACACAGCCGAATTTTGATCTCCTGCTGCCCGGAGCAGATCCCTAATCTGCATCAAGCCTCTGCCAGCTTCCGACTGAGAGGGCTGGATGGACTCTGCTATACGGGTCGCAGCTGCTAAATTCTGGATTGGGGTTCGATATACCTGAGTCGGCGGGAAGAGTTGACGTCGACTGGTGTCGGGAACTCGTTGCCGCGCGCGCTCGTCGAGTGCTCGCTGAAGATTCTCCAGTCGAGTGCGTTCGGCCAAATTGGCCAAACGTGCCTCCTCCAAGGCGCGAGCCTCGGGGGTTTCTCCTGCGATGGGAGTACGCAGGGCATCCACGTTCCTGCGGCGAAGTTCCTCTCTTTGCAGAGAGTCGAGTGGCTCGGGCTGGTACTCTTCGTGGTCTCGTGCGGGGTCGCCTCCGTCGCCTGCCCCACCATCACGGGCGAAGCCAGGGGGACTGCGGGGCCCGTCGACCATCAGGATTTCCGCCGCTGGATCACTGCTATCGCACTCGGATGCAGTCTCTACGGAGCCAGTCGACAGATCGAACAGGCCGTAGAGAGATTCGTCGGGCTCGATTGCCGCAACTTGGGTGGTGGCCGTCTGGCGAGCCACCGCGTGCCTCACCCACCGCTGAAGCCTCGACCGGCCCGAGCGCTTGCGCTGGCGGAAGACCGGGAAGGTGGTCGATGGGGGAGTCGACCGATACGGAGTCGACGGTTGCCGCAGCAGAACGCCGCGGACACATGCGCGAAAATGCGTCGCACCGCGGACGGGGAGCGCATCAACGTCGAGTGGAGCCTCCTGGAGCCAGGCGGAGTCGTCGGTGACGAAGGTGAGAGCACCGAGACGGATCTCTCGACCCTCAACCAAAACTCCAGCAGTCATCATGATAAAAGTACTCGGAAGAACCGCAACTTCTCCACAAAATCGCTGAAACACCCGCCCCACGGTGGGCGCCAACTGTCGTGGTTCTAAGTCTGACAGTAGAGTGGGGGGTAGGTATGGAGAGGCAAGATCCTAGCTATGGAGAGGTTGTAACACAAGAGATGTACGAGTTCAGGCCCTTCTCGGAGGAAGTAAAAGCCCTACGTCTTGGAGCCCGGAGGCGGTCGAGTGGATTATGTGTATATGAGTTACAGGATGCTGAACCCTTCTGCCTGTGGAGGGGGGTGGCTTATATAGAGTGCGCCAGGACCCCAGCCAGCCCACGTAATGAAGGGTTTAAGGTGTATTTAGTCCGGGGCGTTACTGGTAACGTCCCACATAAAGTGTCTTAACTATCATAAAGTCTACTTAACTACAGGCCGTTGCAGTGCAGAGTGCCTTTTGACCTCCTGGTAGTCGAGTGAGTCTTAGTGGTCGAGTCCTTCAAGTCAGTCGAGTGAATCCCTCGTTGGTCGACTGGAAGGTGACCTCTTCTAAGGGTGTCCTTGGGCAGGGTACTTAGATCAGGTCTGTGACCCTACCCTAGGTACATGACTCCATCAGGGCCAGCCCCCCTCCCAATTCGGATTGGGCTTGGGGGGCACCCCCACCTTGACCGCCTCCTACTCTCTCCCACTAAGGCCCAATAAGGCCCATTGACTCCCCGGGGGGGGGGGTTCGGTAACCCCTCGGTACTCCGGTAAATGCCCGAACTCATCCGGAACCATTCCGATGTCCAGACATGACCGATACTCATCTCCGGTCAATAACCAATAGCGAAACCTAGATGCTCATATTAGTTCCTACATATTCTACGAAGATCTTTATTGGTCAAACCGCATAACAACATATGTTGTTCCCTTTGTCATCGGTATGTTACTTGCTCGAGATTCAATCGTGGTATCTCAATACCTAGTTCAATCTCGTTACTAGCAAGTCTCTTTACTCGTTTCGTAATGCATTATCCCGCAACTAAATCATTAGTCACATTGCTTGCAAGGCTTATAGTGATGTGCATTACCGAGAGGGCCCAGAGATACCTCTCTGATACACGGTCTGACAAATACTAATGTTGATCTATGCCAACTCAACAAACACCATCGGAGACACCTGTAGAGTATCTTTATAGTCACCCAGTTACGTTGTGACGTTTGATAGCACACTAAGTGTTCCTCCAATATTTAGGAGTTGCATAATATCATAGTCATAGGAACATGTATAAGTTATGGAGAAAGCATTAGAAATAAACTAAACGATCATAGTGCTAAGATAACGGATGGGTCAAGTTAATCACATCATTCTCTAATGATGTGATCCCATTGATCAAATGAAATTTTTTGTCCATGGCTAGGAAACTTAACCATCTTTGATTAACGAGCTAGTTAAGTAGAGGCATACTAGCGACACTCAATTTGTCTATGTATTCACACATGTACTAAGTTTCCGGCTAATACAATTCTAGCATGAATAATAAACATTTATCATGATATAAGGAAATATAAATAACAACTTTATTATTGCCTCTAGGGCATATTTCCTTCAGTATTTACTTTCTTGCACCCTGGCTGTACGTACGTGTACATGCTCTGTCCGCGCCTCTACTATGACACGTGCCCTTCCTTATTCGGCCACGGTTCATTGCTGCAGCCTGCAGACAGACCGTTCGACCAGTATGTACGTACACATTCGCGACCAGAATGACAACATTACGTACGCTTCGACCAGGTGTGTCCCGACTGTCAGGGAGGATAAGGAGGCACTTCCTTGCATGCGAAGATGTAGGAGGTGGGTCCCATCTGTCAGGGGGAAACATTTTTTTTGTGAAATATGGTGGTCCGTCCGGTGGGTCCCTATTGTCAGGTGTAGGAATCATTATTTTGTGCGTGATAAGGTTGCACTTCCTTGCTGCGGCCGTGGACCCAGCTGTCAGCCTCTCCACGTACAGTACTCTTCCGATGGAAGTCATTCCTTGACCACATTGACCACGCCCCGCCGAGAGCACCAAGGCGGTGGACGATGGCGAGGCCTAGGAACGAGACGATGCGGAGCCGGGGAAGACACGGTAGTGGATACCCACGCAGAGAGGAGTACGAGGGTTCACTGGTTCCGTTGCGGTGTGAGGCTGCCGTCGCTATAGAATAACAGGGGGTGTTGGTTAGTAGAGGGATGACTTGGCCAGCGGTGGGAGTAGTAGGGGGCAGTCAGGCCTCCGCGGCATCACAGCCGGCCTCGGGAGGCAGGAGCAGGCAGCACGACCGGCGCTGGTTTGGGCGGCTGGAGCAAGAAGACCAGAGGTTGAAGAAGCACTATGGCTGTTGGATGGACATCGTACGGTCACTGGAGCTAGAATCATTCATATTGACTAAGTTGACAGAGCCCTCCATCCGCTTCAACTTAGTAGGCCCACAAGTCAGCCTCCAACTACGACGGGTCCCAGCTAGGAGGGGGTATTCATTTTTTTGTGCATAATAAGGAGGCACTTCCTTGCGTGCGAATATATAGCTGGTGGGTCCGACCTGTCAGTGGGGGGAACGTTTTTTCCCGTAATAATAACACACTTCCTTGCGTGCGAAGGTGTAGCTGGTGGGTCCCAACTGTTAGGGGGAGAAAACATTATTTTTCAGGGTAAAAAGGATGCAGTTGCATGCATGCGTCCATGGGCGTGGTGCGCCCCACTATCATCCTCTCACGTACAGTCATCTTCCGATGACTCTCGTTTGTTGACCACATTGACCACACCATGCACAATACACCAAGCCGGTCGACGACGGCGAGGCCCCAGACTGGAACATCCCAGAGATGGGGAAGACGCGGTAGTAGAGTCACAGACGGAGAGGAGTGGGAAACTTGACTGGTTCAGGTGTGGGGTGGGCCTACACTCGACAAAGAATAATAGAAGGGTGCGGAGGAGTGGAGGGATGGCCTGACCGTCGGTGGGGTAGCGTTTCGCTGTGAGGCACGCAAAACAGTGTCGCTGGACACCGGAGGCTGGAGCAGGCGGTCCCGGCAGTGCTAGGGGAAGAAGACGAGAGATTGAAGAAGAATGCCAGTCGTTGGGTGTAAATCCAACACCTTTCTTAGGCTTCGACCTTTGTATTTTTATTTTTTGCAAAGGTGATTAGGCTTCGACCTACTGGCTCACATGTCAGCCAGTCCATTGTTTTTTAGTCCATTTGGTGGGCTGGGTGAAACAATGATGTAGCGCCTATGCAGCCCGTTTATATAATATGGTAGAATTTAAAGCCCATTTGCATTTTTCTCGAAATCGGCGGACTTGCTGGGGTGGGTGAAAAATATCATGTTGGGTTGGACAAAGAAATGTTATAAAAACATAAACACATGATTACACGTCTATTACTGTGTTGGTCGGTAAAATCTTTGTAAGCTTATGTACGCAATCACCAGGAGTTAACTTGCCAAGTTATATACGAACAATTAATAATAATAATTATTAGTATTTTGTAAAAACTTCCAATTTATAGACGTGGGACAGTTGAGTTGGTTCTAGGGAAAAGTACTGGGAGAAAACTCAGATTACATCGAAAAAGAAAGTGGGAGAGAATTCAGATATAGGATTAATGAAAACAAAAATAAAGGAAGTGGGAAGGTCTATAAAATGGTTGGACGAACGACAGGTTTAACGGAACCTTATGTTGTTTCTATTATATATATATATATATATATGTAATAAAATAAGATATGAATATAAATATGTATACTATTATAAAAGGGAAAACATAGGTTTAGTTTTGCATTCTTATAGAAAAATACAACTGAGCTGTGCGTCATCTTGAAAAAACAAACATAACTTGGGACGTTGATGTTATAGACAAGCTAGGCTGGGAGGCCCAGAGGCTGCTTGATACCTGCTAGATCGAAAAACAGTTAAACATGTCGTGGGCTACTCATGTTAAACAACAAAACCTAGGCAATGGACCTGGTGGGTCCGGGACTGTCAGCCTCTCCACGAACAGTCGTCTCCTGATTCCTCTTGTTTTGCTATCCATGATGGGAATGAAGACAGCGGCGCCGCGATGAGAGCACCAAGGCAGAGGACGACGTCGAGACCTCGGACCGAACGAACCAGAGCGGGGGAAGACGCAGGCGGAGGGGAGTACGATTGTTGACTTGTTCGGGTGCAGGGTGGGCCGGTGGAGCTTCCACCACCAGATAATGTGTGGGAGTAGAGGGATGGTCTAGCCAATGCCATAGGCTATGATGGGTCACCGAGGCGTGCGTGACAACACCGCCAGCCGCTATATAGGAAGAGGACGAAAGATTGAACAAAATAAAAATACAAATAGATAGGTGGTTGGTCCCAGATGTGTGTGTACGATACCTACTGGGTCCAGCTGAGAAGGGGAATATGTTGGGAGGAAGGAGATTCAAAGCACGACATCCCAGTGAACTAGTTACATACATAAGCAAATAGCCACTAAAAATAGGTTAATGGGTTCTTAGACAAAATATTTTGGAAAAACAGATAATTATGACACATAGGCTAATGCATGAAACACTCAGAGGATAAAGGTGCTTAAACAGATAAAGTACATCATCTAGACCTTTCTGGCATGCTTGATCATGACGTTGCGGCTGTCCGTGTACTTGTCGGTTACGAGAAGCAGACACACTCTCATGTCCAAGATCCGCATGTACATGTCCTAGCATGCGTATGCATCCTTGGCCGCGTAGATGATGTAGGCTACATTCAGAGTTACCTCCCACGTGTTTAGGTCCTTTCTATCGTTGTCTTCTTTCATGTTAGCGTAGCAGGGGTCGATGATGGTCTCGGCGAGGTCAACCACAGAGTCCTTCTCCAGCCCATTGCCGATGATCTTGTATTGCTTCTGGATGTCAACAAGCTTGTTGCACCCGATGGCCGAATCGTCGCGTTCTTCCTTCTCTCCAGTGAAGTGAAGGTGCAGTCGGCACTGCCGATGAAACGGGTGAATGCTCCAGAACCTCTGATGGCCCTACAGCGATGGTAGACAAGAACCTCGTCCCACACGCATACCTGGGCGCCGGCTGTGACGCCCCAAGACCGGAGCTTCAGATGCCTTCCATGATTTCCGGGTTTCGTCGTGTGTTTTGTTTGGTCCGTAGCATTTTATCTTTGCACCATGTGCATTGCATCATGTCATCATGCCATCATGTCATTTCTTTTCTTAACTCAACTAAATAAATCGTATGGATCTTCGATCCATTTAAATCGAGGGAAGGATGACTTCTCTTTATAACATATCCTCTCGATATTAGTGGAGCTATTATAAAATAATCCATTCTTATGGAATCACCTAAAACACACTTGCAATTTAATTCCCATGCCTTTTCCCGCTTCAAGTTTGGTCCTCAAACTTTGCCAATATTTTCTTTCATCGCTTTCCCGATCTCCACAAAAATTCTGAACATTTTTGGACTCTCCAAAAATGTTTTTCTAATTCAAACTTATTTGAATCACATTCAAATGTGTCTGAATGCAATCCTTTCAAGCAGTGCCAAATGCATTTTCTCGGAACGAACTCATTTTTATGAGTCCGAGAGATTTAACCGCATGCCCAAATTCTTTCTCAAACCCCTCCTTTTCTTTTCTTTCTTATCTTGTTTTGCTTTATTTTATTTTTCTCTTAGAGTGAGAGGGAAAGAGAGCCTAACCGGCCTCTGGGGCCTAACCCACGTCGCAGCCATGCTCTCCTCAGCCCAGCAAGGCCCATCCAGCACCGGCCCACTCCCTAACCTAACCCTAGCCATCGCTCACTCCCTCTCGATCCCATCTCTCCCTCGATCCCTTCCCGCACCGCCGCCTCTCCCTTCGTCCCTCCTAGCGCTCGCGCAGCCTCATGCTCCTCTCGATCCCCTCCTCTTCCTTGCGGGATTTCAGGCAAGATGATCATACCCTCGAAATCACTTCTATCTTTGCTTGCTTAGTTGCTCGCTCTTTTGCTATGCCTATGCTGCGATACCTACCACTTGCTTATCATGCCTCCAATATTGTTGAACCAAGCCTCTAACCCACCTTGTCCTAGCAAACCGTTGTTTGGCTATGTTACCGCTTTGCTCAGCCCCTCTTATAGCATTGTTAGTTGCAGGTGAAGATCGAAGTTTGTTCCTTGTTGGAACATGGAGATGTTGTTCCTTGTTGGAACATGTTTACTTGTTGGGATATCACAATATATCTTATTTAATTAATGCATCTATATACTTGGTAAAGGGTGGAAGGCTCGGCCTTATGCCTGGTGTTTTGTTCCACTCTTGCCGCCCTAGTTTCCGTCATATCTGTGTTATGTTCCCGGATTTTGCGTTCCTTACGCGGTTGGGTTATAACGGGAACCCCTTGACAGCTTGCTTTGAATAAAACTCCTCCAGCAAGGCCCAACCTTGGTTTTACCATTCGCCACCTAGACTCTTTTTCCCTTGGGTTAGGCCAGCCCAAGGGTCATCTTTATTTTTAAACCCCCCGTGCCAGTGCTTGTCTAAGTGTTGGTCCGAACTGAGTAGACTGCGGGGCCACCTCGGGGAAACTTGAGGGCTGGTTTTTACTCGTAGGATGTCTCATCCGGTGTTGCCCTGAGAACAAGATATGTGCAGCTCCCATCAGGATGTCGGCGCATCGGGCGGCTTTGCTGGACTTGTTTTACCATTGTCGAGGATGTCTTGTAGAACCGGGATACCGAGTCTCATTGGAATGTCTCGGGAGGAGGTCTATTCCTTCGTTGACCGTGAGAGCTTGTGATGGGCTAAGTTGGGACACCCCTGCAGGGATTTGAACTTTTGAAAGTCGTGCCCGCGGTTATGGGCAGATGGGAATTTGTTAACGTCCGGTTGTAGAAAACCTGAAGTTGACCTTAATTAAAATGAATCAACCGCGTGTGTAATCGTGATGGTCTCTTTCCGGCGGAGTCCGGGAAGTGAGCACGGTTGTTGGAGTTATGCTTGACGTAGGTTGTTTTAGGATCACTTCTTGATCATACTTTTATCGACCGTGCTTTGCCTTCTCTTCTCGCTCTCATTTGCGTATGTTAGCCACCATATATGCTAGTCGCTTGCTGCAGCTCCACCTCTTACCTTTACCTTACCCATAAGCTTAAATAGTCTTGATCGCGAGGGTGCGAGATTGCTGAGTCCCCGTGGCTCACAGATACTTCCAAAACCAGCTTGCAGGTGCCGAGGAGTCCGTGCAGATGACGCAACCCATGTCAGGAGGAGCTCGTTGAAGATCTTGTCCTTCGTGTTGTTTCGTTCTAGTTGATCAGTAGTGAAGCCCAGTTGGGGTCGATCGGGGACCTTTGTCGCATTTGGGGTTCTTCTTTTATTTTGGTTCTGTAGTCGGACCTTGATTGTATTTGAATGATGTAATGCTTTTTTCATGTTTTGTGTGAAGTGGCGATTGTAAGCCAACTATATATCTTTTTCCCTTATGTATTACATGGGTTGTGTGAAGATTACCTCACTTGCGACATTGCTTTCAATGCGGTTATGCCTCTAAGTCATGCTTCGACACGTGGGAGATATAGCCACATCGAGGGCGTTACAAGTTGGTATCAGAGCCTTCCCCGACCTTAGGAGCCCCCACTGCTTGATCGTTTTTAGCAGCCGTTGTTGAGTCTAGAAAAAAATGTTTTGAGTCATTTAGGAATTATATATCGGAGAGTTTAGGAATTCTTCTTACTTCCCAGTCTCCTCATCGCTCTGGTAAGGCATCCTGAAGTAGAGTTTTGACTCTTCTCTTCTCAAATTTCACTAAAAAAAATTTAGGATCACGCAGGTATCTTGGGTTCGTTCCGTTGGTTTTATGACGAGAACATTGTCTTGGTGCCTCCTGTCAGGGATTTTGTGGAAGTGTCCCGGGGAGTTGAGCTCCGAGGTGTTGTCGTCATAATTTTATCGTTGCAGTTCTGGAATACCTGAGTTTAGTACGCCGACATCGAAAAACTCTTTTATGCAGTTCGTTGGTGAGATAACCTCGACGCCACCCTGTACTGGGGCGGGAGTTTGGGAGTATTGTCATAACTTGTATAACAGATGCTTTTCGAAGGTTGAGGTAGATGATTTCCGAAGGTTTCTTGGTTATGTGTTGAAGGATGGATACAGCTGGATGTAGGATTTGCTAGTTTTGGGTGAGATATTATGCTTCCCCTATATCCCCAACACCTGATTGCATAACTGGGAAAGTTTCGGGAGTTTCATAGGTGGGAATTCAAGTAGCTCTTAGGATATCTTTTCGACAGATGTATGTTACGAAATTGGGGTTCGACGTCTAGTGGTCCGCCTATTCACGGTCGGTTTTACAGTAGTCTCGTTGTGTCTTAAAGAGTCCTTGGCTATGCCGACTCGGGGATGCTTCGTATGTCATGTGCACTGCCTTGTACATGATGGTGCTGTACGATCGAGCCCGTGTAGGCCCCACCACGAAAACTTCGGACGAAATCTCTATCATATGTTTGTTCCGGCTTATTCTGCAAGCCAATCCTTTGTTTTGTTTTGAGTTGTGGTATTCGAGTTGCTTCTAAGTCAAATGTTGATTCCATACCTTCTCTAATGTTGTTCTCATACTCTGATGCGAATACTAATCCTCCAGGATAATCGAGTTTGTCATGTCAATCCTTTTCAACTGGTGTGCTTCTCTTCAAGTGGATCCAATCATTTCAACTTCTGCAAGATCAATTATCACTTCTTCTCAATGGTGTTTGTTTCATCCGTCTCCAAATTGCCTTTGTTTTTCCCGCCCACCCACCCATTTTCTTCAATGATTCAGATTTCTTATTCAAGTATCCTTTTATTGATGGCAAGCCTCTCCATTCTTTTCCATTAATGCTCTTATCCGGTGATTCTCAGAAAGATTCTAACGGAGCTTCAAGTTTATCATTCTTTGTTCTTTTATCTTCTCCGGTGGAACCAAGTCAAACTTTGTTGATCATACCCTTTTCCTCGTTTCAATGCTTTCTCATGCCGGTGCACCTCATTATCATTCTACTACTTGCTATTTGTTATTCCGGAGTGCTCAAGATATCTCAAAGATTCGTGTTTCCACTCTGCATTCGTTCAAACTCTTTCGAGATTGGTATCTCATTCAAGTCATTTAATTCAACCGGTGCAACCTCTCTTTTAAATCTTTTCAACGGTGTTCTTTTGAGTGGGCCCTAACCCACAGGTCTTTTCCCAGGATCTTACCTGACTCTTCTTATTTTCCTAGAGATATCCTCAAATTTCTTGTCAAAGTTTGACGTAAGAATGAATTATCATCAGTCAAATGTATTTCTCCAAGATCTTTCAAATTCTTTTCCTCGTTGGCTCAACTTTTCCATTCTTCATTCTGGTGTGTCTCAACAATTCATGGTGGTGTTTCTCGTCGTCATTCTCAGATTTTGAAGACCGAAGAAGTGTTTTCCTCTAAATCTTGGTTCGTTCTCTTGAAGATTCATGGCTCTAGCTTGTTGCCATCCTCTCATAATTCTCTTCGGTTGTGAGATTTCTTTTCACCTATCAGGAGCTATTCAAGAGTCTTCTCAGTTTGATTATCCAGAGTCCATCATTTCAGGTTTATTCATCCTCAGCTTTCAGCTCTAATTCTCTAAATCGTACGAGTGCATCGATCAAATATCCTCTAATCAGTGCATGATCTCTTCGTTCTCTCATATATAAATTCTCTTAAGCATCTTCTTTCATTTGCTAATTCCTTTTTCTGGTGTTTTCTTTATCTTCTCTTCGTTCATTTTTAATTCTTACGGTGGTTCTTCCAAGATTTTGCCTCCCTTCGTTCATCATATCAATTTATTCGTTGTTTCAATCCGACCGGTGGTTCATGGAAGACCTTTCAAAACTGACGCTATATCTATCTTAATCCCTTCTACGAGAATAAGTAGTATGCCAATTCCATTGCTTGTCATCAATTTTAATTGGTGAAGGATATGCATAATGTAATTCTTATTCTTGTTTCATCGAGTTTATTCAATTCCTGTTTTCCGGAGTGGTTCATCATACTTATTCTAGGTTTCAAGTGCTCATCTTTCTTTCCCGGAGTTCCAAGCTCTCGCAATTATGTTATCACGGAGATCTATCTAAATCTTTACAAGGTTCCACCTTGTGTTTTCAACTACCCTTTCTTTCCGTTTGATCATTCTTTTATTTAACAGAGTTCTTCATGGAGGTTCTACATGATGGTTCTTCAAGGATTTAACTCATTCTCGAAGGGATCATCAAGATTCTTTCAGAGGAGCTCAAGCATTCTTCTTCTTGTAATCCGGAGTGCATTTTTTCTTCCGTACCATTGGAGGTGGTATTACGTCATTCTTGATAATTTGAGTTCATGTTCCATGATTCACATGTTGTTAAGAATGAGATATTTTAAATCCATCATCTCGTCATTGGAGTTATCTTGGGGTATATTTCACCTAAAGCCTTCCCTAAGGATTGTTGCTATAATGGTGTTTATAAATGACCCAAGTTATTCATTTATCCTCCTGGTGAAATAAGTTTCTTGTCTCCTTGTTGATATCAATCCAATTTATTATTTTTCGTTAGTGGCAGAATTTCACCTCATAGCTTTGAGATGTCTTCTATAAGTCCACTACAATGTTGTTCTTTTCGTTGTTGGTTTTCCAACAACTCCGTTCAACCCTTCTCCTAAAGATGCCTTTTCAAACTCTTTTGTGACAGAAGTTGGCATTTTCTTCTCCATTCTTTTATTTCAATTATCTATCTTCTATTCTTTTGTTTCGGAGGCATTGTGATGTTGCTCTCTTCAACCCATCATCTTGTTTTGTCAACATCATGATCTTTTAGTGCTTATTCATTTAACCGGAGTGTCGTGCCCTCTTTTCAAGTTCTCCCCATTCTATCAAGTTTTGCCTCCCTTCTCAACCGGAGTGCTCTCTGAAATCTTTCTTACCCATTGTGCCATTTTTTTAATAAGTTCCGGAGGCAGTTCGTTGTTGATCTCATCAAGCATCCTCTCATCTTGTCAAGTTCTTGTTAATTCCTTCCATTTGCAGTCGGAGTGCTGTCCAAATTATATCATTCTTAATCCTTCTCTATCTTGTTTTAACCAGAGTGGTTTCAATATATATCTTGCCCTTCAACCTCAAGGTTTTTTTTCGCAATGATTCTTTGTCCCTCTTTTCTAACGGAGTGTTTTCGACTTTGTTCACCTTCGTTGTATTCTTTTCTCGAATTTGTTCAACCTCGCAAGGTTCTTTGGTTTCACTCATTGGTCAAAGGAGCAACTTAGTTTTACCTCTCCTCTTTTCTCTTCCGTTTTTCCTCCGGTGCCATTCTAGATCTCGGGACAAGATCCTCTCGTAGTGGTGGAGTGTTGTGACGCCGCAAGACCGGAGCTTCAGATGCCTTCCATGATTTCCGGGTTTTGTCGTGTGTTTTGTTTGGTCCGTTGCATTTTATCTTTGCATCATGTGCATTCCATCATGTCATCATGCCATCATGTCATTTCTTTTCTTAACTCAACTAAATAAATCGTATGGATCTTCGATCCATTTAAATCGAGGGAAGGATGACTTCTCTTTATAACATATCCTCCCGATATTAGTGGAGCTATTATAAAATAATCCATTCTTATGGAATCACCTAAAACACACTTGCAATTTAATTCCCATGCCTTTTCCCGCTTCAAGTTTGGTCCTCAAACTTTGCCCATATTTTCTTTCATCGCTTTCCCGATCTCCACAAAAATTCCGAACATTTTTGGACTCTCCAAAAATGTTTTTCTAATTCAAAATTATTTGAATCACATTCAAATGTGTCTGAATGCAATCCTTTCAAGAAGTGCCAAATGCATTTTCTCGGAACGAACTCATTTTTATGAGTCCGAGAGATTTAACCGCATGCCCAAATTCTTTCTCAAACCCCTCCTTTTCTTTTCTTTCTTATCTTGTTTTGCTTTATTTTATTTTTCTCTTAGAGTGAGAGGGAAAGAGAGCCTAACCGGCCTCTGGGGCCTAACCCACCTCGCAGCCATGCTCTCCTCAGCCCACCAATGCCCATCCAGCGCCAGCGCACTCCTAACCTAACCCTAGCCATCGCTCACTCCCTCTCGATCCCATCTCTCCCTCGATCCCTTCCCGCACCACCGCCTCTCCCTTCGTCCCTCCTAGCGATCGCGCAGCCTCATGCTCCTCTCGATCCCCTCCTCATTCGACGCGCCATCAGAGAATGAGAGCAGCGCCCGAGCCACCTCCCTCTCCTTCGTTCCCCTGCTCTCATCCGTTCCTCTGCTCCGCCTCCTTGCCATGGCGCCCCGTTGGCCGGCGAGTCCACCTTGCCGCCGCGCCCGCCGCTGCAGTTCACAGTGCCTCCGTCTCCGGCGTTCACCAGCGTCCGGCCATGCCCACGCCTTGTGCCCCGCCATCGCCGGAGCGAGCTCGTCGCCCCACCTCCTGCGGTTGACCTCGGGTCGCTACTGCTCTGTTGCCGGCGAGCTTGCCTCCGCCTCTACTCCTGTTGCTGCTTCCCTTGCTCCGACGCCTTGCCTCGCCTCCTGCCTCCAGCATGCCCCGCTGGGAGTGTGTGTGCCCGCGCCCAGCGCCAAGACCTCCCCTGCCTCGACATGTCTAGGACGAGGAGGACGAACTGCATCACCTCCTGCCCGTGCTTTGCCTTCCGTTCGCTGCCCCGCTGCCTTTTTTGTCGTTGCCAAGGTCACCGAATCCAGGGACAGCAAGGCCGCCTTCGGAGATCCTTTTCGCCAAGTACCACGCCCGGTGAAGACCAAGACAGAGACCTTCTCGAGCAGGAACGTTTTTTTGGGATCGTCAAGGCCACCTCAAGTACGCCTACGTTTTGCCGCCTCGACCGAGACCAACAAGTACCACGACGACGCGTCATGTTCATCTACCGCCGTCTTCGGAACCGCTAAGAACGGCAAGTACCTCGGCTAGTACCGTGATGCCCGATGCTTAGAACAACGACCGTCGCCGAAGACCCGGGTAGCAAAACGTCAAGTACCTATGACCGAAGAACGGACATGTACCACTACGCCCGGAGACCTCGAACCCGCCAAGTCCGACAATGATTGTGTACAACTACCGACGACATGCATGTTGCCAAGTACCCTCTCCGGATCATCATGTTCGACTACCGATAAACATGTACCACTACCATCGCCGAGATCGCGAGAACCTCTACCTTCGACCCTAGAGCATGAGAGAACAACTACTTCGACTACCGTCGCGAGAACGCCTACTTCCCTCTACGAACTTGATCCGTTCCTATAAGGCACGCTTCGAAAGGTATAACCATCGACACAACCGTCCGTGGACCGAATGCATGTTATGTGATATGAGATGATTGCGTTTGCACGTCGCCCCTCTTTTTGCCTTGCCAACGACATGTGGGAACTCAGTATCCGAGATCACCCCACCATCCTTGCTTGTCACGTTCCGCACACTTCCCCTTTGCGTCGGTATCTCAATCGAGTACCGGAACCGGAACACTGCCATGGCACCGTTTTCGTTATCGTTGCCGTGTCACCCCTTTCCTTTGCACCACGGTGACATGCTTCATAATGCTCTTGTCAACTTTTAATAAAATTGCTTAAACTTGCACATGTCATTCGCATCATGATAATAACATTTAAATGTTTAAAAATTGTTGTTGCACCAAATTGATAATTTCATATGGGGATTTACCGGATTTGTTGTTTGTTATTTCCGGCCTCATTTAAACTTGCCTAAATGTTTAGTTTACTTATGCTCCACCTCTTGCCATGTTTAAACAACACTTAATTTTGTTGAGTACCTAACCGAGAGAATACTAAATAATTGATGTGGCGTTTCGTCAATATGCATCCCGATGCATATTGAGCTCCACTTAATTTGTAGGATTGTTTGTGCTCTTTGCCATGCCATGCCTCTTTAATCTGGACATGCATCATACTTGGTTGTGCATCATGCCATGTTTATGTGTTGGTTGTTTACTATGTTGTGTGCTTCTTTCCGGTGTTTGCTTCTTCGGGTTGGTTCCGGTAACGTCGCGTTTGTGTGAACCCGTTCGTCTATGTCCGTTTGTCTTCTTCATGGACTCGTTCTTCTTCCTTGCGGGATTTCAGGCAAGATGATCATACCCTTGAAATCACTTCTATCTTTGCTTGCTTAGTTGCTCGCTCTTTTGCTATGCCTATGCTGCGATACCTACCACTTGCTTATCATGCCTCCGATATTGTTGAACCAAGCCTCTAACCCACCTTGTCCTAGCAAACCGTTGTTTGGCTATGTTACCGCTTTGCTCAGCCCCTCTTATAGCGTTGTTAGTTCCAGGTGAAGATCGAAATTTGTTCCTTGTTGGAACATGGAGATGTTGTTCCTTGTTGGAACATGTTAACTTGTTGGGATATCACAATATATCTTATTTAATTAATGCATCTATATACTTGGTAAAGGGTGGAAGGCTCGGCCTTATGCCTGGTGTTTTGTTCCACTCTTGCCGCCCTAGTTTCCGTCATATCGGTGTTATGTTCCCGGATTTTGCGTTCCTTACGCGGTTGGGTTATAATGGGAACCCCTTGACAGTTCGCTTTGAATAAAACTCCTCCAGCAAGGCCCAACCTTGATTTTACCATTCGCCACCTAGCCTCTTTTTCCCTTGGGTTAGGCCAGCCCAAGGGTCATCTTTATTTTTAAACCCCCCCGGGGGCAGTGCTTGTCTAAGTGTTGGTCCGAACTGAGTAGACTGCGGGGCCACCTCGGGGAAACTTGAGGGCTGGTTTTTACTCGTAGGATGTCTCATCCGGTGTTGCCCTGAGAATGAGATATGTGCAGCTCCCATCAGGATGTCGGCGCATCGGGCGGCTTTGCTGGACTTGTTTTACCATTGTCGAGGATGTCTTGTAGAACCGGGATACCGAGTCTGATCGGAATGTCTCGGGAGGAGGTCTATTCCTTCGTTGAGCGTGAGATCTTGTGATGGGCTAAGTTGGGACACCCCTGTAGGGATTTGAACTTTCGAAAGCCGTGCCCGCGGTTATGGGCAGATGGGAATTTGTTAACGTCCGTTTGTAGAAAACCTGAAGTTGACCTTAATTAAAATGAATCTACCGGGTGTGTAACCGTGATGTTCTCTTTCCGGCGGAGTCCGGGAAGTGAACACGGTTGTTGGAGTTATGCTTGACGTAGGTTGTTTTAGGATCACTTCTTGATCATACTTTTATCGACCGTGCTTTGCCTTCTCTTCTCGCTCTCATTTGCGTATGTTAGCCACCATATATGCTAGTCGCTTGCTGCAGCTCCACCTCTTACCTTTACCTTACCCATAAGCTTAAATAGTCTTGATCGCGAGGGTGCGAGATTGCTGAGTCCCCGTGGCTCATAGATACTTCCAAAACCAGCTTGTAGGTGCCGAGGAGTCCGTGCAGATGATGCAACCCAGCTCAGGAGGAGCTCGTTGAAGATCTTGTCCTTCGTGTTGTTTTGTTCTAGTTGATCAGTAGTGAAGCTCAGTTGGGGTCGATCGGGGACCTTTGTCGCATTTGGGGTTCTTCTTTTATTTTGGTTCCGTAGTTGGACCTTGACTGTATTTGAATGATGTAATGCTTTATTCATGTTTTGTGTGAAGTGGCGATTGTAAGCCAACTATGTATCTTTTTCCCTTATGTATTACATGGGTTGTGTGAAGATTACCTCACTTGCGACATTGCTTTCAATGCGGTTATGCCTCTAAGTCGTGCTTCGACACGTGGGAGATATAGCCGCATCGAGGGCGTTACACCAGCGATCCGTTGGTCCCTGTCAGGAGACGACACAAGGTCTAGTCCTATGACCTTGCGCTTTCTCGTCCTATAGGTATTGCTTGAACTCGGCGAGGCAGGGCTTCACCGAGTCCGGATCGTGGGTGTACATCACATTCAACCTGGGGCAGCAATGGGACTGAACGGCGAACTCAAAGGTGAACTCCTTGCTGAAGTCCATATCCAGCAGGCTCGCCCCTCAGATCGCCACTGGAGTCTCTTCAAGTGAACGAGTGGGTAGGCGGCGGCAACAGTTTGTTTCTCAGCTCTTGGGGAACTGGATTCAACAGTAAATTGAGTGTGTATAGGTGACAATAGTTACTACCCCTCCCTCGCCCGTTGCACACCCGGCAAAACATGCACCCTCGGCGCATTCAAATGCCTCCATTAAGAAACCTATTCTGGCCACACGTCGGTTCATGAGTGGGTCTGTATTGGTACTGTAATAATAATTGCTAGTGGTCACTTTACTTAAATTTAATTACCTTTAATTAAAATTTATTCTTAAAACAAGCAATGCATTGGCTCGTTCTATCAGTGCCACAGGATCAACATGCACAACAATTAGAATTATTATTCTCAGGACACACATGATAAGCACATTCGTCGCACTTTTACACAGATAATACTACCAAGTTTGAACTATTTGTTATGGTTGATGTCCTCCGCATCATCATGCCGTGTTTGCTAGCTTGCAAGATTCAGAACCAACAAATAAGATTCAAATAATAAGTACAACAAAGATGCCTACACATCTCATTGATACCCAGCTTGCAAGATTCATAACCAACAAATAAGATTCAAATAATAAGTACAATGAAGATGCCTACACATCTCATTCATTCCCATCTTGCAAGATTCAGAACTAACCCATTAGAGCCTTTTGATAAAGTGAATATCGGGATTAAATCCATCTTGGCTAGGTGTGTCATACAACCCAAGAACTTGGCGAATGCTCTTGACCATCACAACATCTATAGTTGAGTATTCCTGTTTGCACATAACAGATAATAAAGAGCATGATTAATATAATAGTGACACTAGTGGAAGCCAACCTGTAGCTCCACTCGATGATTCAATTCATGCCACCTTTTCTGCAGTTCACATGAAATGAAGCAAAGATTGCATCATTCAGCTAGCAAGAAGTATTTGCTCTCATGAGCTCGCAGGTTCTTCTTTAGTAGTTGCACAAAAATTGAGCAACATTAAGGTTGGTTGTCCTGCTCATGTAAGGTGCAACTATAATTTGCTTATCCTTTTATGCAGTTCCACTAAAATAAAGTGCCATTGTGGTGACAGTGACGACTCATCTTGCAAAGGCTAATAAAATGTTGCACGATATTACCAGCAAAATTTGACGAAGATTTTGGAAACTCCAATCACCATTTTGTGCAGTTCCACCAAAACTGAGAGATGTTGCCCATGTGACATTTTAGTTGAACTACACAAGACACTCATTCCAAAAAAGTGTTTTGTGTAGTTCACCAAAAGGTCCCAATAGCAACAAGGTGAAATGGATATCCCTATCTGCATAAAAAGATAGAAAGTAAACAGTTGTTGGTCAATAAGAAGATACGAAACATACACAAAATGAAAAGAAACATCTGAATTATGTTCATGGAAATCACACAAGGACAATAGAAATTTTAAAACATCAGCAATGCTTCATGCTACCGTAAGCATTACGATCAACAATGACATCCGTCAAATATGGGATTACTTTAATGGTGGCATTGCTTGTTTACCAGGTACACTAAATCAACAGCAGCTAAAGAATTGGTTTAAGGGCATGGGACCGTGGGGACACCAGGACACTCGGCAGCGTAAAGAAGCAACTTACTTATCATACTGGGAAAACAACAGGAGTACCATTTGTAACACAGTTTAATTGCATCATATCACTAGAGGCATTAGATTAACAATAACACTGGTTAGACATGTCCTTAAGGTAACAGTGTGATCGCTTCATTTTACATGCGCCCTTACATTAACAACAGCAAAAGGTTGGTATAAGGACATGCGACAGTGGATGCATCAACACAATGTACCTAGAAGGAGGCATAAAGTGGTGATGCCGAGTTTGTTCATGCTCTGTGAGGGCAATAAATCTAATCCTGGAGACCTTTTACTATGTGAGGGCAGAAAATCTAATCCTGGAGACCTTTTACTATGTGAGGGCATCATATCTAATCATGGAGACCTTTTACTATGTGACGGCAGCAAATCTAATCCTGGAGACCTTTTACTATGTGAGGGCAACAAATCTAATCCTGGACATACTCTATTGACTTGTCCACCAGCCGCCACTTTCTATCTGTTTTTCAACCAATAATAGATGTGTTCCTTATCCAGTTTGTACCCTTTTCCCTTTATTTCCCTTTTCAACCAAGAGATCGGTTGGGTATCCAGTCTCTACTACTTCCCCCCTGTTATTTCCTCTTTGAATCAAGTCCTAGATTCATGCTACGAGTTTCCCCCTTTCTTTGTTGTTTGAACCAAGTCCTAGATTCAACTGCATGAAGTAGCTTTACCTCCAATAATACTAAAAATTTAGGTGGCTTTGGAAGAGCTGATGGAAGTAGAAAAAGATGCACATGTAGACACGTGGGGAGCTGGGGCAGTAGAGCAAGGCCGCTTTCAAAGAACTTATACTCGAGGGTCGTCAGGATGTCAGCGGCGGCAGGTCGGATATGCATATAATACAGCAGCGAGAAAAAAGGGTCGGAGGACCTCCCGAGCCGGCGGTGTGTCGGAGAGAACGGCACGGGCAGAGGATTGGGACCCGCCGACAGCTGTGGGTTTCCTCCCTCGACGTCGATGACCGCGTGAACGATGCACCTAGTCTTCTACACACTCCAACCGAAGGGATCCGGTCGGATCTATGACCAGCTGTGAGCAGAGAGAAAATGTCGCTACCGCTGTCTTATTTAGATCTGGAGAGGATGATAGAATGAAGAGAGCAACCCTATTAAAGCAAGCTCTCAGGCCCCTGCCTATATATATATATATATATATATATATATATATAGTGGAGAGTTTATTTTTTCTCTCCACAACAAGCATTTCAATTTGTGTACGTGGCATTAAAGAAAAGAAACTCTCTATTTAACATGACTAACTGTACGACTCCTACTTACTAGTACTAGTATTTTTTACTTGTGCTCCCTGGCCCTCCATTCATTGAACAACCCCACGGGTGAATAAACATATAGTACTAGTATTTATTTACAACGAACAAGCTCGAACTATTTTGGCTTTGAGATATAGATGGTACATTTTGACCACGTTGCATCAATGGACTCAGTACTTTGAAGTAACCTATATGTATAAACACATGCACAGTTTACATTCTAAATCACTAGCTAGAGCTTGAACTGTATTTGTTTACATGTACCACATTTTTTCATTTGGTTTTCTGCTCCATGGTGCCATTCATCGATACAAAATTATACAGTATTATGAGTAGTTAAAAGTTGAGGGCGGGGCTTTTCCCGGGCTGTACGCGCGGGAGTTTTCACGTAGGCGGTTTGACAGAGAGTCAAGGAGGGTGAGGAAGTAGCGGATTGAACTTACTGCTGGAAAGGTAGGGCTGTGCGATTTGACAGTGCATTACTGCTGGAAAGACGGGGTCTTGTGATATGACTAGTCACTATAGTCATGAATTACTACACTATGACTGGGGTGATGCCCCCCTTCCGTTCCCCACTCTAATCTGGTGCATGCACGTCGACCCGGATGCTGGCACACACACATGTCAGCGAAGTACATAAGAAGGAGCAAAGAATCATGCGGTATATATAGTGTATATACCAATACTACTACTAACGTCGGAGGAGTGTGAACAATGACAGCCTAGTGAACCAGCAGGCAATAGGCCATAGAAAACAATGTGGTGATATGGCCATAAAAACAATGTGCTACATTCCATTCTATAGCATGTACAGTACTACCCCTCTTCCTCCTTGTTTCGATTCATCGCCATCATACTTTCCCCATTCCTGTGTTTTCAGTATCCTGCGAATCAAAGAGGACCTTAGACTAGTTTAGTTTAGGTCCGGTCATTTTTCCCCATTCCTGTGCTTCGGTTTCTATGAAAATAATCCGGTTTGCTTGTAGTAATTCGTGAGGTCTGAAATGTAAAGTATGCCAACATGGTTGCATATGCTCCTAGTCGTGCATGCACTACGACCCAGATGCTCTATGTCCCACATGTCGGCGAAAGGGAGCATGTGGAAATAGCCTAGGAGTACATATAGGAGGATAAATGCGTGAAAAATATGTACTAATATGAAGCGTAGCTGCGGTTCGAAAAGGAGACCTAAAGTGATGATAGGTATAGGTCGCGCGCACCCAACTAGTGGTACTAGACGTACGACTACTTTTTCCCTAAAAAAGAGGTACGAGTACTCAGTACTCTTATTCAATCAACACAACTCCCATTTGACAATAGCGTCCGAGCTACAACTAGCTCTTCTCCCTCGTTTCTCTCTTCTAAATTCTAACTCAGCCGACACGTAGTGGGCAGGGTGGGTATTTGATGATGGTCGGTTTTCTCAACTGCGGCCCCACCTCACAGTGAAAATGTTACGACTGGAATAAAATGCCATACACTAATAAAACATTAAGGCCACGAGGCGATGCAGTGCTGGTTACAGGAGGCAAGAAGAAAGATGCATCCATCGGCGATTTTCACCTCCTCGACTCAGGGCACTGGCCCACCAAACGGCGGCTAAGTAGCAGAGGCTTTCGTGGCCAGGTCGACGTGCTATTGAACAATGGCGTTCAAAGATTCCAGCCGCTGGAAGAAGTTCAACGTCTTTCTGTCCTCGTTGGCCTTGTAGTGGCCTATGTAGACGATTTCCTCGTAGACGTGGATGTGCAGGTCGACGGTTTCTTGCATGGCGAGGCGGTGTGCGGCGAGCACGACCTCGAGGTGCACATTCTTCGTCGCGACCTCCGGCACCTGCAGGGCCACCATGGCTTGAAAGAGTTTGTCACCATGGAGGCCGATGAGGGTGTTAGGAAATGAGGAGCCTGGGCGGGCGGGCTGGAGCAGTACGACAATGTCGACTGTGCGCTTCTTGACGGTGGTGAACTTGCGGATGGAGCGGACCATCATGTCGTCCATTCGAGAGGTGAAGCCAGTTTCAGCGAGGGCTACGCCGCCAGCGGTCGCTAGCACCGTTTGGAAATGCTGCGTGGTGCGAGGCCGCAGGCCAGCGTCTTGGGTGATCTGGCACAGCCGACTGCCGCTCGCGTCCATCGCCTCCATAGGTGCTTGTGGCTTATGGTCACTTAGTCTTGGATTGGAGTGAGCAGTGTTGTGCAGAGACTAGGAGTAGATGGATTGGAGTGGTGGGCGCCTTTATATGAGAAGAGACTAGTCATTTACTACATTGTGCACCGCGACCATGTGTGGGTGTGACGTGAACGGCACATGCATGCTGTACTTATTCAACTTTCTCGTTTTGAACTCGCGACTTGTAGTAACGCTCAGTTTTGAATATATAAGTTTGGTTGTCGCGCCAATATATACAACACTCCCTCCACGTAGGTTTTGTCGCTGAAGTCAAAATTAGACACAAACCATGATGGTGACGGACCAGTCTACCTCCCTCCTGGTTTATTGCTCCCCGTCGTAATCGATGCCAAAATTTGACCATAAATTTGACTAACAAAAGGTTCATGCATGTCACCAAAATTATATCATCGAAAACTATGTTCAAATAGAAATCAAATGATATAATTTTTGTTGACATGCACTAACATTTTGTCAGTTAAATCTTTGGTCAAAATTTAGCACAAATTACGAAAGGGACTAATAAACCAGGACCTAGGTAGTACACCAGGTCGAAGACAGTGATACTACATATAGTTAACGCCAAATTAGAGCAAGGGATCACACATGTCATTTACGACTTGAATAAAAATAGCATGCACTAGTAAAACATTAAGGCCACAAGGCGATGCAGTGCTGGTTACAGGAGGCAAGAAGAAAGAT
Organism: Triticum aestivum; assembly: GCF_018294505.1. NCBI lineage: Eukaryota > Viridiplantae > Streptophyta > Magnoliopsida > Poales > Poaceae > Triticum > Triticum aestivum. The sequence continues at coordinate 52,315,441 of NC_057806.1, read as the reverse complement.
GCATCCATTGACGACGTCCACCTCGTCGACTCAGGGGACTAGTCCACTGAACAACGGCTTTCGTGGCCAGGTCGACGTGCTTCTGAACAATGGCATCCAAAGATTGCAGCCGCTGGAAGAAGGCCAACGTCTTCCTGTCTTCACTGGCCTTGTAGTGGCCTATGTAGATGATTTCCTCATAGACGTGGATGTGAAGTTCGATGGTTTCTTGCATGGTGAGGCGCTGCGCGGCGAGTGCGGCCTCGAGGTGCACATTCTTCATCGTGACCTCCGGCAGCTGAAGGGCCACCAATGCTTCAAAGAGTTCGTCACCTTGGAGGCCGATGAGGGTGGCAGGCAAAGAGGAGCCTGGGCACGCGGACTAAAGCAGTACGGCAAGGTCGTCCGCGCGCTTCTTGACGGCGGTGAACTTGCGGATGGAGTCGACCATCATCTGTCACATGTGAGAGGCGAAGCAGGCATCGACGAGGGCTATGACACCGACGGTCGCCAGCACCGTCTAGAAACGCTGCCGGTGTGGGGCCGCATGTCGGTGTCTTGGATGATCCGGCACAACCAACTGCCGCCCGCGTCCATCGATGCCATGGGTGCTTGTGGCTTCTGGTCACTTGGTCTTGGTGTTGGATTGGAGTGGGCAGTGTTGCACAAAGACTAGGAGTAGATGAATTGGGGTGTTGGGCACCTTTATATGAGAGTCCAAACTGTGTTGCATTCACTACATGCTGGCTCCATTCTGCTTTTCCAACCTCTGCATGCTAATTGAATGCGGAGGCATCATTGATTATTCAATGTTTCGGGAACCGCTACCCTCTTCCTAGTTGGCATTCAAGCCGTATCAATGAAATGCATTTCAAAAAGATACTAATCAGTAGTAGTATACTCAATATTGTGTGCGACCAAGGCGGAGAGGAAAACGAGATAACTACGTATTTATTTATGGTGTAGATTCACCCATTTTGCTCTGTATGTGAGTATTTAGGGTGTAGTCACTTGTTGAAATCTCTATAAAGGCAAATACTCCCCCTGTTTTTATTTACTTTGCATATTAGATTTGACTGAGGTCAATTTTTCATAAAGTTTGACCAAGTTAAAAAATATAAACATTTATCATAACAAATATATATGATGTGAAAGTACATTCAATAATAAATCTAAATGTATTGATTTTGTATTGCTTATGTTAATATTTTTTATAAACTTGACTTTTACCAAAGCTAATACGAGGACTAAATAAAGACAGAGGGAGTATTAAGAACATAGGAGTAGTCCCTCCTTTCCGGTTTACAGGGCTATACTATTAAGAGCAAGTACAATATATAGTGGGCTTATAGCCTGCTTACACGACAATTTTGTCTCATGCCAGAGCCTGCCTATATGCGTACTCCAAGGCTCCGCACCATGCCCCACCCCTACACAAAGACTGCCACGCAAGCGTTCGCAACTGCCACGTTCAGGTTGCGCTTTGCTCTTCGCCTCTCAGAGAAGACGAACAATGATGTTACTACTTCTATAGTATCGAATCAACTGCTGCATGTCCGTCCACCACGTGTAGGAGGGATAGCTTGTTGTAGTAAGCAAAAGCATGTCCCTGTCTGCAAGCCACCGCGCGCATGGGCGAGGGAGAGGGCGTGTAGTGTAGTAAAATCAAGCTTCTCCTCATTGTATGAGTTGATGCGACACATAATAGCACTGGCCCCACATGCTTGCCTCTAAACTTGGCTAAAAGACCCATAGTGTACAATATATTTGCTGCAACCTCTAAAATTTACCCCACCACAAATTAAAATATATGTTCCTGTCTTGACCAGACGAGCATGCAAACTACAATCACCAAGATAACAGGTAGGGCCAGTAGATTATTTTAATCAAAAAAAGCTTTGAGACGGCCTCATTGCATGGAGCCGACCCCACCGATTTTAAGCTTAGAGGCACGATACATGCTATCCTAGACTATGTCACTATACCTCCCCTACACATGAAACTGTCACACGAGCGTTAGGATTGCGCTTAGCTCTTCGCCTCTTTGGGAAGTTGAACAATGATGGCACTACTGCAGTGGAGTACTATAGTATGCTTCTAGCCATCTCACACTGAATGAACTACTACATGTCCACCGCATGCGGGAGGGAGAGCGTGTAGCGAAAGCTTCTCCTAGTCATGCGAGCCACCACTCTCATGGGTGAGGGAGAGGGTGTTGTAATCAAACTTCACCTTGTTGAACGAGTTGACGCGACACATCAAAGCAGTGCACTTGATATATTTCAATAATTTGCATTTACCGATGCATAAATTACAATGCATGCATGCATGCTATGACTTTCCTTTCGATACTTGCATGTGTTGATTTAATGCACCTTGAAGTAGTATGAATATGTGATGGTAAAGCTTTGTAATGCCCCCGCCCTAAAGCAAGAGATGGTTGTGCACGAGGAGGGCGAGATCATGCCGGCGGAACAGGACCCTACGATGGAGCTCTCTATGGTCTCTATGGACCTCACCTTGCTCCATTGCCCCTTGTGCCTCCGCCCCTTGAAGCCTCTAGTATATGAGGTTCGAATACACCTGGCCCGTTTGGCTGATCAAGCAAGGACCAGGTTTCTTGATTGATGTGTTGTTCGATTGATTTGTGCAGTGCAAGGGAGGGCACCTGGCCTGCGCGGACTGCCGCAACGAGCGCCCCGCGATCTTGCGGCAATGATAGAAGTGCGAGCGCGGCGGTGGCTTCGACGTGTGGAACACGGGGATGGACGCCGTCTTCTCCTCGGTGAGGGTCGAGTGCCCGCATGAAGGTTGTGGGCTCTACGTCACTTGCCACAAGCTCGCCGATCACTAGAGCGTGTGTCCGCTGGTATGTCCATTGTGCATCAGGTTTTCATACTATTATTTATGATGCTTTTAATATAATAATGCTTTTTGGAGTAATTCTAATGCCTTTTCTCTCATAATTTGCAAGGTACACACAAAGAGGGATAATTCCGACAACTGGAAATCTGGACCTGGAAAAGCTATGGCATGCTACCTATTCTGCACAACTCCAAACAGGTTGAAACTTCACAGAGAATTTTTATGGAATATATGATGAATATTGGAGCAAATAAGTACCATAGGAGGCCCACCAGGTGGGCACAACCCACCTGGGCGCGCCAGGGAGCCCAGGCGCGTCCTGGTGGGTTGTGCTCACCCAGGCCCACCTCTGGTACCCATCTTCTGGTATATAAGTCATTTTGACCTAGAAAAAAAATAAGGGGAGGACTTTTGGGACGGAGCGCCTCCGGGGGAACTTCCCTCCTGGAGGGGGAAATCATCGTGATCATCATCACCAACAACTCTCCCATCTTGGGGAGGGCAATCTCCATCAACATCTTCAACAACACCATCTCATCTCAAACCCTAGTTCATCTCTTGTGTTCAATCTTGTTACCAGAACTATAGATTGGTGCTTGTGGGTGACTAGTAGTGTTGATTACATCTTGTAGTTGATTACTATATAATTTATTTGGTGGAAGATTATATGTTAAGATCCAATATGCTATTTAATACCCCTATGATCTTGAGCATGATTATCATTTGTGATTAGTTAATTTTGTTCTTGAGGTCAAGGGAGAAATCATGTTACAAGTAATCATATGAACTTGATATGTGTTTGATATTTTGATAGTATGTATGTTGTGATTCCCTTAGTGGTGTCATGTGAACGTCGACTACATGACACTTCACCATATTTGGGCCTAAGGGAATGCATTGTGGAGTAGCAATTAGATGATGGGTCGCGAGAGTGACAAAAGCTTAAACCCCAGTTTATGCGCTATTCCGTAAGGGACCGATTGGATCCAAAAGTTTAATGCTATGGTTAGAATTTATTCTTAATACTCTTCTTGTAGTTGCAGATGCTTACGGGAGGGTTAATCATAAGTAGGAGGTTTATTCAAGTAAGAACAACACCTAAGAACCGGTCCACCCACATATCAAATTATCAAAGTAGCGAACACAAATCGAACCAACATGGTGAAAGTGACTAGATGAAATTCCCATGTACCCTCAAGAACGCTTTGCTTATTAGTATAAGAGACCATTTTGGCCTGTCCTTTGACTCAAAAGGATTGGGCTACCTTGCTTCACTTTTGTTACTACTATCGTTACTTGCTCATTACAAATTATCTTGCTATCAAACTACTCTGCTACTTACAATTTCAGCACTTGCAGACATTACCTTGCTGAAAACCACTTGTCATTTCCTTACGCTCCTAGTTGGGTTCTACACTCTTACTTATCGAAAATAGCTACAATTGATCCCATATACTTGTGGGTCATCAAGGCTATTTTCTGGTGCCATTGCCGGGGAGTGAAGCGCCTTTGGTAAGGAAACATTTTTATAGTGTGCTAAAATTTACTGTCACTTGTTATTATGGAAAACAATCCTTTGAGGGGTTTGTTCGGGGTATCTTCACCTCGACCGGAACCACAATTAGCTACCCCTCAACACACTGCACCTACTAAAAATATTTATATGAAATTACTTCAGGTATGATAGAACAACTATTAGCTAATCCTTATGCAGGAGATGGAACCGAACATCCTGATATGCACTTCATATATGTGGAACAATTTGTGGATTGTTCAAGCTTGCAGGTTTACCCGGAGATGAAGTTATGAAGAAGGTTTTCCCTTTATCTTTGATGGGAAAAGCATTGGCATGGTATAGGCTATGCGATGATATTGGATCTTGGAATTGGAATCGATTGAAATTGGAGTTCCACCAAAAAAATTATCCTATGCATCTAGTTCATCGTGATCGGAATTACATTTATAATTTTTGGCCTCGTGAAGGATAAAGGATCGCTCTAGCTTGGGGGAGGCTTAATTCAATGTTATATTCATGCCCCAATCATGAGCTCTCGATAGAAATTATTATACATAATTTTTATGCTCAACTTTCTCATAATGATCGATCCATGCTCGATACTTCTTGTGCTGGTTCTTTTATAAAGAAGACTATTGAATTCTAGTGGGATCTTTTGGAAAGAATTAAATGCAACTCTGAAGATTGCGAACTCGACGAAGGTAAAGAGTCAGGTGTTAAGCTAAAGTATGATTGTGTTAAATCTTTTATGAATACTGATGCTTTCCAAAAGTTTAGCACTAAATATAGACTTAACTTTGAGATAGTAGCCTCCTTTTGTGAATCATTTGCTACTCATGTTAATCTACCTAAAGAGAAGTGGTTTAAATATCACCCACCTATTAAAGAAGAAATGAAAGAACTGGTACTAGCTAAAGAAGAAACTATACTTTATAATGTTGATCCACTTGTTCCTACTACTTATATTGAGAAACCACCTTTCTCTGTTAGGATAAAGGAACATGCTAAAGTTCCAATGGTGGTTAACAAAAGCTATATTAGAACACCTAAACTTGATGAACAAATCAAAGTAGACCCTAGTATTGCTATGGTTAAAGATCTCCTAGAAGAGAATATAGATGTGCATGTTATTTACTTCTATAATGAAGCTACTAGAATTGCTAAACCTGATAAAGAAGATAAACATAGACCCGTTGTTGGCATTCCTGTTGTCTGAGTTAAAATAGTAGTTCACTGTTATCATGGTTTATGTGACATAGGTGCTAGCGTAAGTGCCATCCCATTTACACCTTTATCAGGAAACTATGGATGACATAGCACCCGCTAAAACAGAAGAAATAGATGCCACTATTAAACTTGCTAATAGAGATACCATCACACCACTTGGGATTGTTAGAGATGTTGAAGTCTTGTGTGGGAAAATAAAATATCCTACTGATTTTCTTGTTCTTGGTTCCCCACAAGATGACTTTTGTCCCATTATCTTTGGTAGACCTTTCTTGAACATCATTAATGCTAAGATAGATTGTGAGAAACAAACTATAGGTGTTAGTTTTGGTGATGAATCTCATGAGTTTAATATTTCCAAGTTTAATAGAAAGCTTCATGATAAAGAATTGCCTAGTGAGGATGAAATAATTGGTCTTGCTTATATTGCCATACCACCTACTGATCCTTTAGAACAATATTTGCTAGATCATGAAAATGATTTACATATGCATGAAAGTAATGAAATAGATAAAATTTTCTTTGAAAAACGTCCTCTGGTTAAACACAATTTGCCTATTGAAACTCTAGGAGGTCCTCCTCCACCTAAAGGTGATCCTGTGTTTGAATTAAAACAATTACCAGACACTCTCAAATATGCTTATCTTGATGAAAAGAAGATATATCATGTTATTATTAGTGATATCCTTTCAGAACATGAAGAAGAAAGATTATTGAAAGTTCTAAGGAAGCACTGAGCTGGTATTGGATATACTCTTGATGATTTAAAGGGAATTAGTCCCACTATATGTCATCACAAGATTAATATGGAACCTGATGCTAAACCCGTTGTTGATCACCAATGTCGGTTAAATCCAAAAATGAAGGAAGTGGTAAGAACGGAAATCTTAAAACTTCTGGAAGCAAGTATAATCTATCCTATAGCTGATAGTAGATGGGTAATTCATGTTCATTGTGTCCCTAAGAAAGGAGGTATTACCGTTGTTCCTAATGATAAGAATGAACTTATGCCACAAAGAATTGTTACAGGTTATTGAATGGTAATTGATTTTAGAGAATTAAACAAAGCAACTAGAAATATCATTACCCTCTACCTTTTATCGATCAAATGCTAGAAAGATTATCAAACCACACACATTTTTGTTTCCTTGATGGATATATATTCTGGTTTTTCGCAAATACCTGTTTCCCAACCTGATCAAGAAAAGACCAATTTTACTTGTCCCTTTGGAACTTATGCTTATAGATGTATGCCTTTTGGTTTATGCAATACACCTACTACCTTTCAAAGAAGTATGATGATAACCCACAAGTATAGGGGATCGCAACGGTTTTCGAGGGTAGAGTGTTCAACCCAAATTTATTGATTCGGCACAAGGGGAGCCAAAGAATATTCTCGAGTATTAGCAGGTGAGTTGTCAATTCAACCACACCTGAAAGACTTAATATCTACAGCAAAGTATTTAGTAGCAAAGTAGTATGTAAGTAGCGGTAACAGTGGCAAAAGCAACAGTAGTAGTTTTGTAGCAATCGTAACAATGGCAACGAAAAAGTAACTAAGCAAAGATCAATATGTGAAAAGCTCGTAGGAAATGGATCCATGATGGATAATTATGTCGGATAGCATTCATCATGCAAAGGTTATAACATAGGGTGACATAGAACTAGCTCTAGTTCATCTATGTAATGTAGGCATGTATTCCGAATATAGTCATGCATGCTTATGGAAAAGAACTTGCATGGCATCTTTTGTCCTACCCTCCCGTGGCAGCAGGGTCCTATTGGAAACTAAGGGATATTAAGGCCTCCTTTTAATAGAGTACCGGACCAAAGCATTAGCACTTAGTGAATACATGAACTCCTCATACTACGGTCATCACCAGGAGTGGTCCCGACTATTGTCACTCCGGGGTTTCCGGATCATAACACGTAGTAGGTGACTATAACTTGCAATATCAGATCAAGAACACAAATATATTCATGAAAACATAATAGGTTCAGATTTGAAATCATGGCACTCGGGCCCTAGTGACGAGCATTATAGCAACATCAATCATAGAACACAGTGGATACTAGGGATCAAACCCTAACAAAACTAACTCGATTACATGGTAAATATCATCCAAGCCATCACGGTCCAGCAAGCCTATGATGGAATTACTCATGAACAGCGGCGAGAATCATGGAATTGGTGATGGAGGATGGTTGATGATGGCAATGGCGACGGATTCCCCTCTCCGGAGCCCCGAACGGACTCCAGATCTGCCCTCCCGAGGAAGAACATGGCTTGGCGGTGGCTCCGTATCGTAAAACGCGATGATACCTTCTCCCTGATATTTTTTCTCCCTGAAAGTGATTGTATGGAGCTAGAGTCGAGGTTGGTGGAGGTCCAAGGCCCGACAAGGTCGGAGGGCGCGCCCCAGGGGGGTGGGAGCGCCCCCACCCTTGTGGCTAGGGTGTGGCCCCTGGTGCTGATTATTTCACCAATATTTTTTATTAATTCAAAAAAATCTTCATTGATTTTCAGGTCTTTCCGAGAACTTTTTATTCTGCACAAAAATAATACCATGGAAATTCTGCTGAAAACGTCAGTCCGGGTTAGTTCCATTCAAATCATGTAGGTAGAGTCCAAAACAAGGTCAAAAGAGTTTGGAAAAGTGGATACGTTGGAGACGTATCAACTCCCCCAAGCTTAAACCTTTGCTTGTCCTCAAGCAATTCAGTTGATAAACTGAAAATGATAAAGAAAAACTTTTACAAACTCTGTTTGATCTTGTTGTTGCAAATATGTAAATCCCATATTCAGGTTTTCAGCAAAGATTATGAACTAACCATTTTCACAATAACATTTAGGTTTCACATTTACTCATATCAATGGCATAATCAATTAGTGAGCAATAATAACACATCTCGGATGACAACACTTTTTTCAAAACAGTGATGATATGATATAACAAGATGGTATCTTGCTAGCCCTTTCTGAGACCGCAAAACATAAATGCAGAGCACCCCTAAAGATCAAGGACTGGCTAGACATTGTAATTCATTACAAAAGAGATCCAGTCACAATCATACTCAATATAAATTAATAAGAGTGCATACAAATGACAGTGGTGCTCTCTAACTGGTGCTTTTTTAAGAGGATGATGACTCATCAATAAAAGTAAATAGATAGGCCCTTCGTAGAGGGAAGTAGGGATTTGCTGAGGTGCCAGAGCTCGAGTTTTGAAATAGAGATTAAATAATATTTTGAGCGTTATACTGTCATTGTCAACATAAGAACCAAGAGATCTTGGTATATTCCATGCTACATCCATTGTAGGCGGTTCCCAAATAGAATGGTAAAGTTTATACTCCCCCACCACCAACAAGCACATTCCACGGCTGGTCCGAAACAACGGGTACCATCCAACTAACAACAATCCTGGGGGAGTTTTGTTTGCAATTATTTTGATTTGATTTGCTTTACGCATGGGACTAGGCATCCCGGTTACCATCCATTTTATCGTTAACGATGAGCGGAGTCCACTCATCGTGAGAATAACCCACCTAGCATGGAAGATATTGACAGCCCTAGTTGATACATGAGCTATTCGAGCATACCAAACAGATTATTATTTGAAGGTTTAGAGCTTGGCACATGCAAATTTACTTGGAACGGTAGGTTGATACCGTAAATAGGTAGGTATGGTGGACTCATATGGAACAACTTTGGGGTTTATGGAAGTGGATGCACAAGCAGTATTCCCGCTTAGTACATGTGAAGGCTAGAAAGAGACTGGGAAGCGACCAACTAGAGAGCGACAACAGTCATAAACATGCATTGAGATTAACCAACATTGAGTGGAAGCATGAGTAGGATATAAATCACCATGAACATAAATATCGTGGAGGCTATGTTGATTTCGTTTCAACTACATGTGTGAACATGTGCCAAGTCAAGCCACTCAAATCATTCAAAGGAGGGTACCATCCTCTCATACTACATCACAATCATTTTAATTTCCATGTTGGCACGCAAGGTAAACCATTATAAACTCCTAGCTAATTAAGCATGGAATGAGTAACTATAATCTCCAATTGTCATTGCAAACATGTTTCATTCATAATAGGCTGAATCAGGAACGATGAACTAATCATATTTACAAAAATAAGATTTGTCGAGTTCATACCGGCTTTTCCTCCTCTCAATCATTTCATCATATAACGTCATTATTGCCTTTCACTTGCATGACCGAACGGTGTGGATAAATAATAATAGTGCACGTGCACTGGACTAAGCTGGAATCTACAAACATTTATTCAAAGGAGAAGATAAGGTAATATGGACTCTTTGTTAGATCAACAATAATGCATATGAGAGCCACTCAACATTTTCATCGTGGTCTTCTCCTCTCGACCCCCAAAGAAAAGAAATTCAAAGAAACACACTGAAATATTTTTGGAGTTTTTGTTTTCTAAGGAAGGTAAAACAAGAACGAGGAAAACTATTTACACGGGAAAGCTCCCGACAAGCAAAAGAAGAACGGGAAATCTTTTTGGGTTTTCTTTGAAATTTTACTACTACTAAGCATGCATAGAAAGTAAATTAACTACAACTATTTTTTGTTTTCTCTTAAGGTTTATCAAACACACAAGAATAAAGCAGAAAAAGAAAATAAACTAGCATGGATAATACAATGAAAAAAGTATGAGCACTGACAACTAGAATGAGTGTGTGAACATGTATGTAATGTCGGTGAGGAATACATACTCCCCCAAGCTTAGGCTTTTGGCCTAAGTTGGTCTACACCCATGGGTCAAAGTAGTTCGCTCCGGAGCCCTGAGGAGGGTCCTAGGGATTCCACTGGTTAGCGAGATCCTGTGGATCCCACTGATAAATAGACTCTTGGTATGGATCAGGTGATGGCTCTGGCTCAGGAGGTGCGGATCGTGTCCCCTCCCAATATGCATGAATGTCCGCGGGAAAAACAATGTACCTGCCTGAATGCATATCAAACAAAACAGGTGCAAGTAGGGTAATAATCTAAATAGTGCTCTTGCTAAATACCAGGTTGTAAATAAGTTTCTTTTCCTCATCATGTCGAATAAACTTATGTGCTACCATGCTGTCATAATCTAAATATATAGTGGGTAGCAATTTCTCTTCCTTTTCATAGTGCCTAATGGGTATCTCAAAGTGTTTAACAAGGCAGGAGGCGAAGATGCCCCCGTAAATAGGACCCTTTGTATGGTTCATACTCAACCATTTAGCAACCATAGCGCCCAGGCTGTAAGTTCTATCTCTACGTAAAGCATGGCGAAAAATAGCGAGGTCAGGGGCACTAAGGCCTCCACTCTCTCCACCTCCAATTAAACATCTCCCAGCAAATAATGAGTAATAGCGTATAGTAGGATGATGAATACTAGACACTCTCGCTGCAGAAACTCCTCTACCTCGCCCTACGGTGATTTCATGAATGAGGCCTTCCACATCTCTAGGACGTGGTTCCTCGACGCTACCTTCATAAGGTAATTTCCAAACCACACAAAAGTCATAAAGCGTCATCTCTTTGTACTCATCATAGAAGTGAAAGTCTACCATGGGTGGTGATTTCCTAGCATGGAAGTGAAAATTTTGCATGAAAGTATTAGTGAGTAAGAGATACTGATTGCACCGGGCGAGGAGGAAGTCGGTGATGCCTGCATTTCCAGCCAAATAATAGAAATCATCATAAATCCCGGCCGATTGTAAGAATTCATCACATGGCCATTCGCATGGCCAAATTTCCGCGGCGCGAGGAAGATTATACTTGGGCTTTTCCTTCTCCTCATTTTCATTTTCCTTCGAACCTCGGCTTGAGGAACCTCTCAATAATCTCTTCAACATTTTCTTCCTCTGAAAATTTCTGAAATTTTTAGTGACTCAAAATAAAAGTGAACCAAACTCAACAAGATTGATAGCAACTACTCCTACAAGTGCCTAGAGGCTATATAATGCAGTAAAACTACTTTGGACCACATAAATTTGACATGCAAGCTCACGAACATGGTCACCAAAGCAGCAAAAATTTGCAATAAATAAAGCACTAGAACAAAAACTAATTGGAAAATTGGAGGAGTAACATACCGAAGAACAATCCCCCAAAGTAGTTTTGGTGATTTGAGCAAGGAGATCTAAAAAGGCACATAGATGAGCAAGAACACGGGTTTGAGCTATGGAGTGATTTTTTCTGGAGGGAGAGGAAGAGGATGGGTGCTGGAATAAGTGGAGGGGGGCCATGTGGGGCCCACAAGGTCGGGGGTGCGCCCTCCACCCTTGTGGCCAACTGGTGAGGCCCCCTAGTGTATTCTTTGCACCAGAAATTCTAAAATATTCTAAAAAAATCAAGTCCGATTTTCAAGGCATTTGGAGAACTTTTATTTTTCAGCACATTTTTATTGCATGGATAATTCAGAAAACGGATAGAAAATACTATTTTTTCTTTATTTAAACTAATTAACAAAAAGTAAAAGATGGGTACAGATAGTTGTGATTTCTAAATTCATCCATCTCATGCTCATCAAAAGCGATCCATTAACAAGGTTGATCAAGTCTTAGTAACAAACTTCTTCCGAATGACATGAAACTGGAGAACTTTCGAATAACACTAGTTACCTCAACGGGGACATGCATGTCCCCAACAATAAGAATATCATATTTCTTTTTGATAGTAGGAAGAGGGAATTCAAAACCTCCAATAGTAATAGTTGTAACTTTTCTGATAGAATTGATACTATGAACTTGAAGTCGTTTCTTTAGAAAGTGTAGCGTATGCTCATTACCATTTACATGAAAAGTGACATTGCCTTTGTTGCAATCAATAACTGCTCCTGCAATATTCAAAAAGGGTCTACCAAGGATAATCGACATACTATCGTCCTCGGAAATATCAAGAATAACAAAGTCTGTTAAGATAGTAACGTTTGCAACCACACCAGGCACATCCTCACAAGCACTGGTACACTTTGGTGCTATAGAAACGGTTTTTAACTCCTTTCCGTGACGGCATTTGGAACCGTCGCATAGGGAGTGACAGCGATAGGGGGGGTCCTTCCCACACGACCCAGAAACCGTCGGGGATATGCCCTCCTGGCACACACGCTCGGCAAAATGAGGTCGTGCGCGATCGGTGAGCGCTCAAATACGGTAATACATATAGTATAGCTAAAAAATACAATTATACAGGCGAAATTGTTTCTGATTGCAAGTACATCCCACATAGTCAGTCCCGCTAAACGTTTATGTTCGTATGTACTTCCCACATAGTCGCTCCAAGGAAAGCGTTTCCGTTCACAGGTACATCACACACAATTTTCCCCATTAAATCATTTGTGATAGTGTTGCCATTGCACAAGATATTAACAATTTTATCGTTTGCATTATTGAATGCATCACACACGGTGCGTAGAAGAAACTGTGTGGCAAAGGCTGTCCATCACACATAGTTTTTATGTGGTAAACATTTGCGCAAGGTGGCCTAATGCAAACAGTTTTCAAGAGAAGGTTGTGTGTGATTGTTCATTGATCCAACACAGTTTATTCCTAGAAACTGTGTGCGTTTCCTGAGGTCATCACCCACAGTATTTTCTGAATAACCTTTTGCAATAGCAAAACCCAATTAGTAGGCTAATTTTCCATTAGTAGGCTAATTTCCCTATTATTAATAATCCATTTATTAATCTAACTGACATTCATATTAAGCACATAATATATTTCACTTCCATATCAAGGAAGCATGATTTCATAATTGAAATACATCAGAGTACACCATGATATAGCTTCATCAGTCAGCTACCCCATTACACAACTGCACCAGCACCAAGTTTCACATGCAACATGTAGAACCTTTTGAAATTAGCATCATAGACGGTATATAGACAGATGCATCTCATCTGGAAAACTGCTGAAGCGGAAGGAGAATATTGAGCCTTCATTCATGTTGAAGGTCTTTGCAACTTCAGGCCAATGCATGTGGATGATTGACCGTCCGTCCTTCGTCCTCTTCAGGAACACTTCAATATTGAACCGTGGGTGTTGTATGAAAACCTTTGATACATCTCCGTCGTATCTATAATTTTTGATTGTTCCATGCCAATATTATACAACTTTCATTTACTTTTGGCAACTTTTTATACTATTTTTGGGACTAACATATTGCTCCAGTGCCCAGTGCTAGTTCGTGCTTATTGCATGTTTTTTGTTTCGCAAAAAATCCATATCAAATGGAGTCCAAGCGGGATAAAAACTTATGGAGATTTTTTTGGAATATATGTGATTTTTGGGAAGAAGAATCAACGCGAGACGATGCCCGAGGGGGCACGAGGCAGGGGGCGCACCCTAGGGGGGTGGGCGCGCCCCTGACCCTCGTGGCCACCTCGTAAGGCGTTTGGTGCCCTTGTTTCGCTGGAAGAACGACAATATACAGATACAAATCATGTTAAAATTTCAGCCCAATCGGAGTTACGGATCTCCAGGAATATAAGAAACGGTGAAAGGCCAGAATCTGGAATGCAGAAACAGAGAGACAGAGAGACAGATCCAATCTCGGAGGGGCTCTTGCCCCTCCGCCGCCATGGAGGCCATGGACCAGAGGGGAAACCCTTCTCCCATCTAGGGAGAAGGTCAAGGAATAAGAAGAAGAAGAATAAGAAGGGGGGCTCTCTCCCCCTCTCTCCCGGTGGTGCTGGAACACCACCGGGGCCATCATCGTGTGACGGCGATCTACACCAACACCTCCATCATCTTCATCAACATCTTCATCACATTCCCCCATCTATCTACAACGGTCCACTCTCCCGCAACCCGATGTACCCTCTACTTGAACATGGTGCTTTATGCTTCATATTATTATCCAATGATGTGTTGCTATCCTATGATGTCTGAGTAGATTTTCGTTATCCTATTGGTAATTGCTGAATTGCTATGATTGGTTTAATTTGCTTGTGGTTATATTGTTGTCCTTTGGTGTCAATCATATGAGCGCGCACGTGGATTACACCATAGGGTTAGTTGTATGTTGATAGGACTATGTATTGGAGGGCAAGAGTGACAGAAGCTTCAACTAAGCATAGAAATTGATGCATGCGGGATTGAAGGGGGACCAATATATCTTAATGCTATGGTTGGGTTTTACCTTAATGAACGTTAGTAGTTGCAGATGATTGCTAATAGTTCCAATCATAAGTGCATAGAATTCCAAGTCAGGGATGACATGCTAGCAGTGGCCTCTCCCACATAAAACTTGCTATCGGTCTAGTAAAGTAGTCAATTGCTTAGGGATAATTTCGAAACTCCTACCACCACTTTTCTACACTCGCTATACTAACTTTATTGCTTCTTTACCTAAAACAGCCCCTAGTTTTTATTTACATGCTTTTTTTATTCTTGCAAACCTATCCCACTACACCTACAAAGTACTTCTAGTTTTATACATGTTCTAGGTAAAGTGAACATCAAGCGTGCGTAGAGTTGTATCGGTGGTCGATAAAACTTGAGGGAATATTTGTTCTACCTTTAGCTCCTCACTGGGTTCGACACTCTTACTTATCGAAAGAGGCTACAATTGATCCCCTATACTTGTGGGTTATCAAGACCTTTTTCTGGCTCCGTTGCCGGGGAGTTATAGTGTGGGGTGAA
The DNA here is from genome assembly GCF_018294505.1 of Triticum aestivum. NCBI lineage: Eukaryota > Viridiplantae > Streptophyta > Magnoliopsida > Poales > Poaceae > Triticum > Triticum aestivum. The sequence goes on along the minus strand of NC_057806.1, from coordinate 52,300,196 downwards.
TATTCTCGTGTGTGCTTGTTTGCTTTATCACTAAGTAAATTTTGTTTGCTGTTCTAAGTTGTTCTCTATCTTTAGTTATGGATATGGAACACGAAATACCAAAAAAATTAGGCTTACTTGCTACTCATGGAGATGGGGAACCTCCTAAAACCCTCAATGCTCATTATGTGAAAGAGATTATGCACTACTTTAATAATCCTGAGAAAACCCAGTTCAATTATGTAATGGGAGACACGTTGGATCAACAAGAATACTTTAGGGATTATCGCTTGACTCAAAAAGGGAAACTGTTATGGGATTTAATTTATATGTTGCATTGGTATGCTCAGCAACTATACTTGAGATATGATTATACTTGTTTCTCTAGGATGAAGGCTCTACACCTTCCCTTTTCATATAAATTTAATGATAATGAAACCTTAGCTTCTTATGCTAATGGTATATATGATTACTATGATGTGGAATGAATAGAAGAATTTGTTGCTTTTAAGGGTGCTTGTGAAATTGAATCTTTGTTTAAAGAGTTTGAAGATTTTGATGATTCAGTTTATAGACCTAGAAATTTAGCTATCCTTAAATATTGCTATGAGAATTATAAATACAATTATGATATTGATGAATTTCTTGAGAAAGTCTCCGCTGTCCGAGAAGACACTAATATTTTGCAGGAGTCTATGGAAGAAGAAATTGATGAAACTGTGAGCTCATTGGATGAAAAAGATGATGAGGAGAGCGAAGAACAAAAGGAGGAAGAGCGGATTAGCTACCCATGCCCACCTTCTAATGAGAGTAACTCTTCAACTCATACATTGTTTAATTTCCCTTCGAATTTACCGAAGGATGAATGCTATGATGATTGTTATGATCCCATTGATTCTTTTGAAATATCCCTTTTTGATGATGCCTGCTATGCTTGTGGCCAAGATGCCAATATGAATTATTCTTATGGAGATGAACTTGCTATAGTTCCTTATGTTAAACATGAAATTGTTGCTATTGTACCCACGCATGATAGTCCTATTATCTTTTTGAATTCTCCCGACTACACTATATCGGAGAAGTTTGCCCTTATTAAGGATTATATTGATGGGTTGCATTTTAGTATTACACATGATGATTTTGATAGATATAATATGCATGTGCTTGCTGCTTCTACTTGCAATTATTAGGAGAGAGGAACTATATCTCCACCTCTCTATGTTTCCCACACGATAAAATTGCAAGAAACTGTTTATACTATGCATTGGCCTTTACTATGTGTGCATGAATTGTTCTTTTATGACATGCTGATGCATAGGAAGAGAGTTAGACTTCATCGTTTCATGATATATGTTACTTTGTGCTCACTTCTAAATCACAAATCAATGTTAATTAAAATTGGCTTTGATATACCTTGGGATCCAGGTAGATCTATTACTTGAGCACTATATGACTAGCTTAATGGCTTTAAAGAAAGCGCTGCCAGGGAGACAACCCAGAAGTTTTAGAGTGTCATTTTATTTCTGTTGTGTGCTTTTATAAAGTTTAAAAATAAAAATAATGTGCCAAGATTTTCCTTTAGGATGTTTACATTGCTTGTTGGTTTGTGCGCTGCAAGACAGAAACTTTGTCTGTAGTGCGTGATTTTAAATTTTTTACTGGAACGTCAAACAGTTTTGAAAGCTTTTTTACTGTATTTCTATACAATTTTTTTTATTTTTCCTATTTTTTCAGAATTTTTGAAGTGCCAGAAGTATGGTGAATGTTCAGATTACTACAGACTGTCCTGTTTAAGACAGATTCTGTTTTTGATGCATAGTTTGCTTGTTTTGATGAAACTATTGATTTCAATCAGTGGATTGAGCCATGTAAAAGTTATATTACAGTCTCTAAAATGCAAAAACAAAATATGAACTGGTTTGCAACAGTACTTAGAGTAGTGATTTGCTTTATTGTACTAACGGATCTTACCGAGCTTTTTGTTGAGTTTTGTGTGGATGAAGTGTTCGAAGATCGAGGAGGTCTCGATGTGAGGAGAAGGAGGAGAGGAAAGAGCTCGAGCTTGGGGATTACCAAGGCACCCCAAGCAAATATTCAAGGAGACTCAAGCGGCTAAGCTTGGGGATGCCCCAGAAGTCATCCCATCTTTCTTCAACAAGTATCAGTATGTTTTCGGATTCATTTCGTCCATACGATATGTGCAAATCTTGGAGCATCTTTTGCATTTAGTTTTCACCTTTATTTGATGCACAATTATGGTATGAGATAGTCCTTGGTCGATTTATAGAATTCTCATTGCACTTCACTTATATTGTTTGAGTATGGCTTTATAGAATGCTTCATGTGCTTCACTTATATCATTTGAAGTATGGATTGCTTGTTTCCCTACACATAGGAAACCACCATTTGTGGAATGCGCTTTTGCTTCACTTATATTTGTTAGAGTGTGTGCATATCTTTTGAGGAAAGAATTAAACTCTCTTGCTTCACTTATATCTATTTAGAGAGATGACAGAAATTGGTCATTCACATGGTTAGTCATAAAATCCTACATAAAACTTGTACATCACTGAATATGATATGTTTGATTCCTTGCAATAGTTTTGCGATATAAAGATGGTGATATTAGAGTCATGCTAGTGGGTAGTTGTGGATTGTAGAAATACTTGTGTTGATGTTTGTGATTCCCGTAGCATGCACGTATGGTAAACCATTATGTAACGAAGTTGGAGCATTATGAGTGGCGGCCGGGGACGAGTGATGGTCTTTTCCTACCAGTCTATCCCCCTAGGAGCATGTGCATAGTACTTTGTTTCGATGACTAATAGATTTTTGCAATAAGTATGTGAGTTCTTTATGACTAATGTTGAGTCCATGGATTATACACACTCTCACCCTTCCATCATTGCTAGCCTCTTCGGTACCATGCATTGACCTTTCTCACCTCGAGAGTTGGTGCAAACTTCGCTGGTGCATCCAAACCCCGTGATACGATACACTCTATCACACATAAGCCTCCTTATATCTTCCTCAAAACAGCCACCATATGTACCTATTATGGCATTTCCATAGCCATTCTGAGATATATTGCCATGCAACTTCCATCATCATCATATACATGACTTGAGCATTTATTGTCATATTGCTTTGCATGATCATAAGATAGCTAGCATGATGTTTCCATGGCTTGTCCGTTTTTGATGTCATTGCTACACTAGATCATTAGACATCCCGGTACACCACCGGAGGCATTCATATAGAGTCATATCTTTGTTCTAGTATCGAGTTGTAATATTGAGTTGTAAGTAAATAAAAGTGTGATGATCATCATTATTATAACATTGTCCCATGTGAGGTTATTAAAATAAAAGTGGCCAAAGAAGCCCCCCCCCAAAAAAAGGAGAAATGCCAAATAAGCCTAAAAAGAGAGAGAAAAGGAGAAAAAATGAGAGAAAAGAGAGAAGGGACAATGTTACTATCCTTTTACCACACTTGTGCTTCAGAGTAGCACCATGTTCTTCATATAGAGAGTCTCTTGAGTTATCACTTTCATATACTAGTGGGAATTTTCATTATAGAACTTGGCTTGTATATTCCAACGATGGGCTTCCTCAAATGCCCTAGGTCTCCATGAGAAAGCAAGTTGGATGCACACCCACTTAGTTTTCAGTTTGAGCTTTCATACACTTATAGCTCTTAGTGCATCCGTTGCATGGAAATCCCTACTCCTCACATTGACATCAATTGATGGGCATCTCCATAGCCCGTTGATTAGCCGCGTCGATGTGAGACTTTCTCCCTTTTTTGTCTTCTCCACACAAACTCCATCATCATATTCTATTCCACCTATAGTGATACATACATGGATCACGCTCATGTATTGCATGAAAGTTGAAAAGGTTTGAGAACATCAAAATTATGAAACAATTGCTTGGCTTATGATCGGGGTTGTGCATGATTTGAATGCTTTGTGTGGTGAAGATGGAGCATAGCCAGACCATATGATTTTGTTGGGATAACTTTCTTTGGACATGTTATTTTGAAAAGACATGATTTCTTTATTAGTTTGCGTGAAGTATTATTGTATTAATTTCAAATGATAGACTATTGGTTTGAATCACTCGTGTCTTAATATTCATGCCATGATTAGATTACATGATCAAGATTATGCTAGGTAGCATTCCACATCAAAAATTATCTTTTTTATCATTTACCTACTCTAGGACGAGAAGGAATTAAGCTTGGGGATGCTGATACGTCTCCATCGTATCTATAATTTTTGATTGTTCCATGCCAATATTATACAACTTTCATATACTTTTGGCAACTTTGTATACTATTTTTGGGACTAACATATTGATCAAGTGTCTAGTGCCAGTTCCTATTTATTGCATGTCTTTTGTTTTGCAGAAAATCCATATCAAACGGAGTCCAAACGGGATAAAAACTTACGGAGATTGTTTTGGAATATATGTGATTTTTGGGAAGAAGAATCAATGCGAGACGATGCCTGAGGGGGCCACGAGGTAGGGGGCATGCCCCTGACCCTTGTGGCCACCCCGTAAGGCTGTTGGTGCCCTTATTTCGCCGCAAGAAAGACAATATCCGGATACCAATCATGTTAAAATTTCAGCCCAATCGGAGTTACGGATCTCCGGGAATATAAGAAACGATGAAAGGCCAGAATCTGGAACGTGGAAACAGAGAGAGACATATCCAATCTCGGAGGGGCTCTCGCCCCTCCGCCGCCATAGAGGCCATGGACCAGAGGGGAAAGCCTTCTACCATCTAGGGGGAAGGTCAAGGAATAAGAAGAATAAGGGGGGCCCTCTCTCCCGGTGGCGCCGGAACGCCGCCGGGGCCATCATCGTGTGACAGTGATCTACACCAACACCTCCGTCATCTTCATCAACATCTTCATCACCTTCCCCCATCTATCTACAATGGTCCACTCTCCCGCAACCCTCCGTACCCTCTACTTGAACATGGTGCTTTATGCTTCATATTATTATCCAATGATTTGTTGCCATCCTATGATGTCTGAGTTGATTTTCGTTGTCCTATCGATAATTGGTGAATTGCTATGATTGGTTTAATTTGCTTGTGTTTATGTTGTTGTACTTTGGTGCCCATCATATGAGCGCGCGCGTGGATCACACCATAGGGTTAGTTGTATGTTGATAGGACTATGTATTGGAGGGCAAGAGTGACAGAAGCTTCAACCTAGCATAGAAATTGATGCATACGGGATTAAAGGGGGACCAATATATCTTAATGCTATGGTTGTGTTTTACCTTAATGAACATTAGTAGTTGTGGATGCTTGCTAATAGTTCCAATCATAAGTGCATAGAATTCCAAGTCAGGGATGACATGCTAGCAGTGGCCTCTCCCACATAAAACTTGCTATCAGTCTAGTAAAGTAGTCAATTGCTTAGGGACAATTTCGAAACTCCTACCACTACTTTTCTACACTCGCTATACTAAATTTATTGCTTCTTTACCTAAAACAGACCCTAGTTTTTATTTACGTGCTCTTTATATTCTTGCAAACCTATCCCATTACACCTACAAAGTACTTCTAGTTTTATACATGTTCTAGGTAAAGCTAACGTCAAGCATGCGTAGAGTTGTATCGGCGGTCGATAAAACTTGAGGGAATATTTGTTCTACCTTTAGCTACTCGTTGGGTTTGGCACTCTTACTTATCGAAATAGGATACAATTGATCCCCTATACTTGTGGGTTATCAACCTTCCTCGCCTCCTGACCATAGAGGTGGTTTGAGAGGTAATCATCAGTGAACTGCTTTGGAAAGGCCTGAAAACAAGGATGTGCATAAATATCTTCTCTATATTGGAAATGGGGCAAAGGAATAAAAAAGGCAAGGTATAATAGTTAGTGCCATCTTGTAGTGAACTGATGTCTTCTTCATTGTGCAGATAAAGATCTTGTTGTTTTTTGTCGCTAATTTCTTTATCCTAACAATCTTTCCGAGTTTCTTTACTTGATTGATATTCATGGACAACTCATTTCCCCATATGCACAAAGGGTTGAATAGTGGGTCAAAACCTCTGACAGTGGGACCTACATGTGCAAGAACAAATTGTTAAAAAACCTAAATATTAGAATGATTCCTGCAATTGCACAATAATGTGCTATTAGACAACGGACCATGCACGTGCTAACCTCGATTGTAAACCTCAATGCTTTCCATTGTTTCCCTGCAACACATATAAGGTAGTTAGTCATCAGGTTAACTAAGGGTTCACATGCTATCAGTAAAATATGTTGATGAAAAATAAGCACATTGCAGATTCATCAGATTAATTCAAGCCACATGGAAAACCCATTTATCCAAACCAAGCATGATTAAGAACTAGGAAATATAGCACTTGTATATGTTTCTCACGTATTAAGTGCAACCAAATTCGATTTATTCCTCACATGCACAATAATACAAAATTCTACCAATGACAATTGGACATCACATTGCAGAATTGAACCAAGCAGTTAACTAAACACCACAACAAATGAATCAAACATTAACTGAGCACCACATTGCACAATATAACATACTCCTAATAGAAGATCAGGCAGTTAACCAAACCAAGCATACTTAACAACTTGGAAATATAGAAATTGTATTTGTTTCTCATGTATTTACTACAACCAAACTTAATTTATTCCTCACATGGTATACAGTAACAGAATGCACCCACAATTATTGAACATCACATTGCAGAATTGAACCAAACAGTTAAATAAACACCACAACCCAAATGAACCAAACGTTCACTGAGCACCACATTGCACAATGTATAACCAAACCAAGCATGCTTGACAACTTGGAAATATGGCAATTGTATTCGTTTCTCATGTATTTTGTAAAGATAAATTCGATTTATTTCTCACATGGAAGATAATACAAAATGGCATCTTGAAGAATTGAACATTACATTTGCAGAATTGAACCGAACAGTTAACTGAAGATGACAACTAATTAACAAAATAGTTAATAAGTGAGCACCACACTGCACGACATATAGAACATATACACTAGAGCAACAGATTGCATGGTAAAATTAGATAGCACAATTCACTAGAATTCGTGAAGGAAAGGCAGAAGCAGCACACGCAACGGGTAAACCGAGCATGCTTAACCAGCGTAGCTAGCAAATGGCAAGGTGCTCCTCCAAGATCTAGGGGTTGGCACGAATGGCAGCCATCACGACCTCATCTGCGCGTGCGGCCGTGATTTGCTTCTCTGCTGCCAAATGCTCCTTGAGATCCTGGCTATACCGTGTGCACCATGGCTTAGGGTGGCGCTTATTTGGTGGAGGGGTCAGTGATTTGGGTGGAAGGTGTCGCGCCGGTGGTCGGGGCATGTGGGATGTGGAAGGAGAAGGATGGGGGTTGGGTGTGGATTACCTGCCTGGATAGACGAGGCCGGGCAGCGTGAAGGTGGGTCGCCGGCGAGGAGGTAGCGCTGCAAGCAAGGAGTGAAGGTTTCAACTTGGAAAAGAAGGTGGAAATAGGGGAAATGTGGCTTTTGATAAGGGGGAGGGGGTGGGGAGGTAGATATTTCCACGGAAGCCAAAAATTTGGAATTGCTTCAACGAAAAAACTGGCGCGCAAAGTGTCATCAGACATGGTCCCTTATTTAGAACTGTGTACGATATGTGAACATCACAAATGATTCAGATAGCTTAACCCGTGTGTGATGAGTTTGAACATAAAAAATCTTGGTTTGAATTTCCCTGGTTACAGTGGTCATTCACGTCATTGCATAATTTGGGTACACAAAGGAGACTACAGCACACCCACACTTCTTAATCAAGCAAGTCCAGCAATTAAGCAGAGCTAGCTGACCTGAACATTACTCTAACAAATTAACATTGGTACACCGATGTGCTATACAATCGGTTTTTAACTCCTTTCCGCGACGGCATTTGGAATCGTCGCTAAGTGAGTGTGGGCGATAAGGGGGTCCTTCCCACATGACCCAGAAACCGTCGGGGATAGGCCCTCCCGGGGCACCAAATGAGCTCGTGTGTGATCGGGCGAGGCATCGAAACCCAATCATTTCCGTAGGTATGTACATCCCACATGGTGAATCCTAGAAAAACATTTCCATAGGTATGTATATCACACACAGTTCTTTGTGTGGGAACGTTTGTGCAAGGTGGCCTAACGCAAATAGCTCGCTGCCGGAAGCCGTGTGTGATTGTTAGTTGATCGAACACGCCTACTTTCTAGAAACCGTGCAAGTTGTTTGTTCATCACCCATGGTGTTGTCTGAGTAACCGTCTGCAATAGAAAACCCCAATAAGCAGGGTAATTAGCCTATTATTGATAATCCATGTACTAATTAAATTGATATTTCTTATAAAACACACCAGCTATTTCATATCCGTATAACAACAACCAGGATTTCATAATCGAATTACATCAGATAGCTTCGGAACTCAGTTACGCCATTACACAACAACACCAAGTTTCACATGCAGCATCAAAAACCTTTGGAAAGTAGCATCATACACGGTAAATAGACAAATGAATCTCATCTGGGAAACTACAGAAGCGGAAGGCAAATATTGAGCCTTCAGTGATGTTGAATGTCCTTGCAACTTTAGGCCAGTGGCTATGGATAATTGCCCGCCCAACCTTCATCCTCTTTAGCAAGACTTCAATATTGTACCATGGGTGTTGAATGAATACCTTCCTCGCATCTTGACCATGCAGGTGGTTTGAGAGGTAATCATCCGTGAACTACTTTGAAAAGTACTGAAAACAAAATTATGCATAAATTGCTGCTATCAATTTTGAAATGGCGCAAGGGGTAAAAACAAGGTAAAAGAATTTGTACCATCCTATAGTTGACTGATGTCTTCTTCATTGTGCAAAAAAATATCTTGCTATTATTCGTCGCAAGTTTCTTCATCCTAACAATCTTTCTGAGTTTCTTGACTTGACTGATATTCATGGACTTCTCATTTCCCCATATGCAAAATGGGTCGAACACTGGGTCTAAGCCTCTGGCAGCAGGACCTACATGTGCAAGACCAAATTGTAAGAAACCTAAATATTAGAATGATCCTGCAACTGCACAATAATGTGCTATTAGCCAAAGGACCCTTCTTAAACAAACCTCGATGGTAAACCACAGTGTCTCCCATTGTTTCCCTGTGATGACCCACAAGTATAGGGGATCTATCATAGTCCTTTTGATAAGTAAGAGTGTCGAACCCAATGAGGAGCAGAAGGAAATGATAAGCGGTTTTCAGCAAGGTATTCTCTACAAGCACTGAAATTATCGGTAACAGATAGTTTTGTGATAAGGTAATTGGTAACGAGCAACAAGTAAATAAAGTAAATAAGGTGTAGCAAGGTGGCTCAATCCTTTTTGTAGAAAAGGACAAGCCTGGACAAACTCTTATATAGAGAAAAGCGCTCCCGAGGACACATGGGAATTATCGTCAAGCTAGTTTTCATCACGTTCATATGATTCGCGTCCGGTACTTTGATAATTTGATATGTGGGTGGACCGGTGCTTGGGTACTGTCCTTACTTGGACGAGCATACCACTTATGATTAACCCCTATTCCAAGCATCCGCAACTACAACAGAAGTATTAAGGTAAACCTAACTGATACGTCTCCAACGTATCTATAATTTTTGATTGCTCCATGCTATATTATCTACTGTTTTGGACATTATCGGGCTTTATTATCCACTTTTATATTATTTTTGAGACTAACCTATTAACCGGAAGCCCAGCCCAGAATTGCTGTTTTTTTTGCCTATTTTAGGGTTTCAAAGAAAAGGAATATCAAACGGAGTCCAAACGGAATGAAACCTTCGAGAACGTGATTTTCTCACCGAACATGATCTAGGAGACTTGAACCCTACGTCAAGAAATAAAGGAGGAGGCCACGAGGTAGGTGGCGCGCCTACTCCCAGGCGCGCAATACACCCTCGTGGTCCCCCTGTTGCTCCACCAACGTAATCCTTCCTCCTATATATACCTACGTACCCCCAAACGATCAGATACAGAGCCAAAACACTAATTCCACCGCCGTAACTTTCTGTATCCACAAGATCCCATCTTGGGGCCTGTTCCGGAGCTCCGTCGGAGGGGGCATCCATCACGGAGGGCTTCTACATCAACACCATAGCCTCTCTGATGAAGTGTGAGTAGTTTACCTCAGACCTTCGGGTCCATAGTTATTAGCTAGATGGCTTCTTCTCTCTTTTTGGATCTCAATACAATGTTCTCCCCCTCTCTTGTGGAGATCTATTCGATGTAACCTTCTTTTTGCGGTGTGTTTGTTGAGACCGATGAATTGTGGGTTTATGATCAAGATTATCTATGAGCAATATTTGAATCTTCTCTGAATTCTTTTATGTATGATTGGTTATCTTTGCAAGTCTCTTCAAATTATCAGTTTGGTTTGGCCTACTAGATTGATCTTTCTTGCAATGGGAGAAGTGCTTAGATTTGGGTTCAATCTTGCGGTGTCCTTTCCCAGTGACAGTAGGGGCAGCAAGGCACGTATTGTATTATTGCCATCGAGGATAACAAGATGGTTTTTTTTAATTATATTGCATGAATTTATCCCTCTACATCATGTCATCTTGCTTAAGGCGTTACTCTGTTTTCATGAACTTAATACTCTAGATGCATGCTGTTTAGAGGTCGATGAGTGGAGTAATAGTACTAGATGCAGGAAGGAGTCGGTCTACTTGTCTCGGACGTGATGCCTATATACATGATCATACCTAGATACTCTCATAACTATGCTCAATTCTGTCTATTGCTCAACAGTAATTCATTCACCCACCGTAAAATACTTATGCTCTTGAGAGAAGCCACTAGTGAAACCTATGGCACCCGGGTCTATCTTCATCATATTAATCTTCCAATACTTAGTTATTTCCTTTGCTTTTTTACTTTGCTTTTATTTTACTTTGCATCTTTATCACAAAAATACCAAAAATATTATCTTATCATATCTATCACATCTCACTCTCGTAAGTGACCGTGAAGGGATTGACAACCCCTTATCGTGGTGGTTGTGAGGAGTTATTTGTTTTGTGCGGGTATGAGGGACTCGCGCGTAGCCTCCTACTGGATTGATACCTTGGTTCTCAAAAACAGAGGGAAATACTTTCGCTACTTTGCTGCATCATCCTTTCCTCTTCAAGGAAATCCAACGCAGTGCTCAAGAGGTAACAAGAATTTTTGTGGCGCCGTTGCCGGGGAGTCGACGCAAAAGTCAACATACCAAGTACCCATCACAACCCTTATCTCCCGCATTACATTATTTGCCATTTGCCTCTCGTTTTCCTCTCCCCCACTTCACCCTTGCTGTTTTATTCGCCCTCTCTCTCTATCCTCCCTCTCTTTCTCTATTTGCCTCTTTTGGCACGCTTGCTTTTTGTTTGCTTCTGTGTTGGATCGCCTGCTTGCCTTAAAAGGTTAGAAGAAATCGAAAACAACGGTAGGAGTTTTATGGTCTTGAAATTTGAGCATAATAGTTTCTTTGGAAACGAGCTTAAGGAACAAAAAGGTTTTATGAGTTTTATGAATAAAGAGCTCGATGATATGTCTAAAGAATTTGATGGTTTAATATCCCAAATTGCTTGTCTTGAGAAATTGACCGCTGAAATTTCGAATAAGCAGGCTACCTTAGTTAATAGGATGGCTGCTAAACCAGATTTTTATGAAAATAAAGATGAAGATCTAAAAGTTATTGATGTGTCCCCTATAAAATCTTTGTTTTGCAATATTAATCTTGATAATGATGGGACTGAATATGATCCACCTTTACCTAGAAGGCGTTCCAAAAATTCGGAGTTTTTAGATCTTGATGCTAAATTTGATGAAAGTGGGATTGAAGAAATTAAAACCCTAGATGTTGCTAAACCCACTATTTTGGATTTCAAGGAATTTAATTATGAAAATTGCTCTTTGATTGATTGTATTTCCTTGTTGCAATATGTGCTAAATTCTCCTCATGCTTATAGCCAACATAAAGCTTTTACCAAACATATCGTTGATGCTTTGATGCAATCCTATGAAGAAAAACTTGAGTTGGAAGTTTCTATCCCTACTATTAAAATTAAAATTAAAGATCATGAATGTTATGCTTTGTGTGATTTGGGTGCTAGTGTTTCCACGATTCCAAAGACTTTGTGTGATTTGTTAGGTTTTCGTGATTTTGATGATTGCTCTCTAAACTTGTACCTTGTGGATTCCACTATTAAGAAACCTATGGGAAGAATTAATGATGTTCTTATTGTTGCAAATAGGAATTATGTGCCCGTAGATATTATCGTTCTTGATATAGATTGCGATCCTTCATGTCCTATTATTCTTCGTAGACCTTTCCTTAAAATGATTGGTGCAATTATTGATATGAAGGAAGGAAATATTAGATTCCAATTTCCGTTAAGGAAAGGCATGGAACACTTTACTAGAAACAAAATTAAATAACCTTGTGAATCTATTATGAGAGCCAGTTATGGATTGCCTACCAAAGATGGCAATACCTAGATCTATCGTTGCTTTTTATGCCTAGCTAGGGGCGTTAAACGATAGCGCTTGTTGGGAGGCAACCCAATTTTATTTGTATTCCTTGATTTTTGCTCCTCTTTAGTAATAAATAATTTACCTAGCCTATGTTTTGGTTGTGTTTTTTGTGCTTAATTAGTGTTTGTGCCAAGTAGAACCGTTGGGAAGACTTGGGGCAAGTCTTGTTAATCTTGCTGTAAAAAACAGAAACTTTAGCGCTCACGAGAACTGCTGCAATTTTTATTTAGAAAGTGCTATTTAGTTAATTCTTTTTGAAGATGATTAATAGATAAATTACTCACGTCCAGCAATTTATTTTAGAATTTTTGGGGTTCCAGATCTTGCTTTAGCTACAGATAACTACAGACTGTTCTGTTTTTGACAGATTCTGTTTTTCGTGTGTTGTTTGCTTATTTTGATGAATCTATGGCTAGTAAAATAGTTTATAAACCATAGAGAAATTGGTATACAGTAGGTTTAACACCAATATAAATAAATAATGTGTTCATTACAGTACCTTGAAGTAGTCTTTTGTTTTCTTTCGCTAACGGAGCTCACGAGATTTTCTACTTTAAGTTTTGTGTTGTGAAGTTTTCTAGTTTTGGGTCAAGATTTGATGGATTATGGAACAAGGAGTGGCAAGAGCCTAAGCTTGGGGATGCCCATTGCACTCCCAAGATAATCTAAGGACACCTAAAAGCCAAAGCTTGGGGATGCCCCTGAAGGCATCTCCTCTTTCGTCTACTTCTATCGGTAAGTTTACTTGGAGCTATATTTTCATTCACCACATTATATCTATTTTGCTTGGAGCATCTTGTATTATTTGAGTCTTTATTTTTTAGTTTACCACAATCATCCTAGCTGAACACACCTTTTGAGAGAGCCATACATGATTTGGAATTTGTTAGAATACTCTATGTGCTTCGCTTATATCATTTGAGTTATAGAGTTTTGCTCTAGTACTTCACTTATATTTTTTAGAGCATGGTGGTGGAATTGTTTTATAGAAACTATTGATATCTCATGCTTCACTTAGATTATTTTGAGAGTCCTAAATAGCATGGTAATTTTCTTAAATAATCCTAATATTCTTGGTATTCAAGAATAGTAAAAACTTTCTTATGAGTGTGTTCAATGCTATGAGAAGTTTGATGCTTGATAATAGTTTTGAGATATGAACATGGTGATATTAAAGTTGTGCTAGTTGAGTAGTTGTGAATTTGAGAAATACTTGTGTTAAAGTTTGTGATTCCCGTAGCATGCACGTATGGTGAACCGTTATGTGATGAAGTCGGAGCATGATTTATTTTTTGATTGTCTTCCTTATGAGTGGCGGTCGGGGACGAGCGATGGTCTTTTCCTACCAATCTATCCGCCTAGGAGCATGCGCATAATACTTTGCTTTGATAACTTGTAGATTTTTGCAATAAGTATATGAGTTCTTTATGACTAATGTTGAGTCCATGGATTATACGCACTTTTCTTCCTTCCACCATTGCTAGCTTCTTTAAATACCGCGCACCTTTTGCCGGTATCATACACCCACCATATACCTTCCTCAAAAAAGCCACCATACCTACCTATTATGGCATTTCCATAGCCATTCCGGGATATATTGCCATGCAACTTTCCACCGTTCCGTTTATTATGACACACTCCATCATTGTCAATTTTCTTAGCATGATCATGTAGTTGACATCGTATTTGTGGCAAAGCCACCATTCATTGTTCTTTCATACATGTCATTCTTGATTCATTGCATATCCCGGTACACCGCCGGAGGCATTCATATAGAGTCATATTTTGTTCTAAGTATCGAGTTGTAATTGTTGAGTTGTAAGAAAATAAAAGTGTGATGATCATCATTATTAGAGCATTGTCCCAGTGAGGAAAGGATGATGGAGACTATGATTCACCCACAAGTCGGGATGAGACTCCGAACGAAAAAAAGGGGAAAGAAAAGAGGCCATAAAAAAGAGAAAAGGCCCAAATAAAAAAAATGAGAGAAAAAGAGAGAAGGGACAATGTTACTATCCTTTTACGACACTTGTGCTTCAAAGTAGCACCATGATCTTCATATTAGAGAGTCTCTCATTTCGTCACTTTCATATACTAGTGGGAATTTTTCATTATAGAACTTGGCTTGTTTATTCCAATGATGGGCTTCCTCAAAATGCCCTAGGTCTTCGTGAGCAAGCGAGTTGGATGCACACCCACTTAGTTCCTTTTGTTGAGCTTTCATATACTTATAGCTCTAGTGCATCCATTGCATGGAAATCCCTAATCACTCACATTGATATCTATTGATGGGCATCTCCATAGCCCGTTGATACGCCTAGTTGATGTGAGACTATCTTCTCCCTTTTTGTCTTCTCCACAACCACCATTCTATTCCACATATGGTGCTATATCCATGGCTCACGCTCATGTATTGTGTGAAGATTGAAAAAGTTTGAGAAAGTCAAAAGTATGAAACAATTGCTTGGCTTGTCATCGGGGTTGTGCATGATTTAAATACTTTGTGTGGTGAAGATAGAGCATAGCCAGACTATATGATTTTGTAGGGATAACTTTCTTTGGCCATGTTATTTTGAGAAGACATGATTGCTTTGTTAGTATGCTTGAAGTATTATTATTTTTATGTCAATATTAAACTTTTATCTTGAATCTTTAGGATCTGAATATTCATACCACAATTAAGAAGAATTACATCAAAATTATGCCAAGTAGCACTTCACATCAAAAATTATATTTTTTATCATTTACCTACTCGAGGACGAGCAGGAATTAAGCTTGGGGATGCTTGATACGTCTCCAACGTATCTGTAATTTTTGATTGCTCCATGCTATATTATCTACTGTTTTGACATTATTGGGCTTTATTATCCACTTTTATATTATTTTTGAGACTAACCTATTAACCGGAGGCCCAGCCCAGAATTGCTGTTTTTGCCTATTTTAAGGTTTCGAAGAAAAGGAATACCAAACGGAGTCCAAACGGAGTGAAACCTTCGGGAATGTGATTTTCTCACCAAACATGATCCAGGAGACTTG